>NW_005871247.1:396896-398451 GCF_000147115.1 Myotis lucifugus
ACAGTTCTGGAGCTGAGGTCCAGAGTGAGGTGCCACAGTATATGGAATTTAAAATGTTTGAAGTACGTAAAATAAAATGAGGTGCAAAACAGCTCAAAGCAATGTTCCACAGCCACAGTGTGGTGCCTATAAACACAGGTCACCACAGTGCACGTGTCCTAGTAGTGCACGGAGGTTTTGAGAGTTGTTTGTCTTTCTAACCACACTTTCATTCATCAGTTCAAATAAAGTGCCTATTTCATGCCAGGAACTGTACTTAGCCATAGGAATTGGAAAATAGTAAGACAAATCCTAGGCTTCCACAGGCTTATAAACTAGGAGGAGGCACCCAATAAAGAAATAAAGGCAATAGAGTATAATTAGATTTATAAAAACTGGATGTGGTATTCATGGTGTCACAGTCTCTGAGCACAGGTCTGTTACATGCAGTGATTTATTTTCAAGACTTTGTTTTTTATATCAGTTTTAAGTTCACAGAAAACTTAAGAAGTAACAGATTTCCCACATACTCCCTGTCCTCACACAGGCACAGCCCCTCCTTCCCATTATCAACATCTCCCACCAGAGTGGGACCTTTGCTACAATCAATAAACCTACATTGACTCATCATAATCACCCAAAGTCCATAGTTTACCCTTGGGGTTCATTTCGTGCTGTTCATTCTATGGGTCAAATATGCGATGATGCGTATCCATCATGATAGTAACATACAGAATAGTTTCAATGTCCTAAAAAAATCCTCTGTGCTCTGCTCTTCCTCTTTATCCTCATCTCTCCCAAGCTCCTGGCAACCACTGATCTTTTTATTGACTCCATAGTTCTGCCTTTCCCAGAAGTTAAAGTCATGCAGTGTGTGGCCTTTTCAGAATGGCTTCTTTCACTTACTAACATGTGTTTGAGATTTTTCCATGTCGTTTCATGGCTTCATAGCTCAGTTCTTTTTGTGTGCTAATTAACACCCATTGTCTAGGTGTCCTACAGTTCATTTATGCATGTAGTGATTTTAATTTTGCTGAGGCACAGAATAAACCGGTCGGCTGAGAGCACAGTGTGAAATGTATGGGCAGGAGCAAGTCACCAAACTGGCGAGGAGATGGCTGACTGCCCATCTTCCACATCCCAGAGGTGCTTGGTTCTCTGTGGGGGCCACCAGCACAGCTGCCTTCACCATGTGATAAAATCCTGTGTCTGTTTTGTTGAGAAAAATAATCTTGAGACAAAATCCAGCCTCTAGTGACAATGGTGAAAATCAGGAGATGGGAAAGACCCCTAAAGAAACACTTGTCCTTCTCCAGTAATCAGAAGCTTCTGAGAAAAAGGGTGTACTGTATGGGTGGACCCGATATGGAGACTCAGGACATGCTCAGAGCATGTCCCTGATGAATAGGAAGGCTCTGTTCCACATGAAGCATAGAATGGTAGGGAGAAAATCTCTGGAGAAGTTCAGGAGATTTTGCAGCTGATTCTTGGAAGATGTCATATAATTACCATGTGACTAAGGTCAAGTGATGAAGAAAGGACCATACTTAGGTTTGTGAGGGGAAATACTAGTCAA
>NW_005871247.1:398760-399695 GCF_000147115.1 Myotis lucifugus
TCTCATAAAGTTCAGAGAAGAGTTAATGTAATACTCTCTGCAGCTCTTGGAAGATGTCATATAATTACCATGTGACTAAGGTCAAGTGATGAGAAAGACCATACTTAGTTTGTGAGGGAAATACTAGTCAAAAATGAAACAAAGAGACTTCTGTTTCTGGCCAAGAAGGAGTGATAGAGACTATTTACATTCTTACCAGAAAAAGAAAAAAGAAAAACAAACAACAAAAAATACAGGCAAAATATACAGAAAGTGGACACTGGACATCAGACAACCAGCAGCAGTAATCTCGAGAGACAAGAAACAAATTAGGGCCCTGGCCAGTTTGGCTCAGTGGATAGAGTGTTGATCTGCAGACTGAAGGGTGTCAGGTTCAATTCCGGTCAAGGGCACATGCCTGGGTTGTGGGCTTGATCCCCAGTGTGGGACTTGCAGGAGGCAGCTAATCAATGATTCTCTTGCATCATTGATGTTTATATATCTCCCTCTCCGAAATTTATACACACACACACACACACACACACACACACACACACACTGAGTGGCCAGATTATTATGACCACTTGATGTTTGTAGGCAAATTAGCTATAATTTTGTGCTGAAATTGCTAGAGGGCCAGACCATTATAAATAGGGAAATAGGTTGTTTACCACATTCAAAGGCTGTTAAATCGCATTGTTTACCCATATCTTCAGAAAAAAATCACTTCTACCGTTGTGGTAAACAACCTGCTTCCTTATTTATAATGGTCTGGCCCTCTAGCAATTTCAGCACAAAATTATAGCTAATTTGCCTACAAACGTCAAGTGGTCATAATAATCTGGCCACAGTATATATATGAACAAATTAGGTGAACCTTGTGTGAGCACCCAGTTTTCAAGGCCCAAAGAGTTTTCAGGCTCCCGGATGCAAGGAGGAACATGGAGCAAGTTGGA
>NW_005871247.1:399797-508788 GCF_000147115.1 Myotis lucifugus
ACATTTTAATGCTTCAGACCCTCCCTCAGGAAGATGCTTCAAAGGGACACTCCTTAAAGCACTCTGCAGTTTTTCCTGGACATGATACCCTTTGTACTCCTAGTGTGTGCAGGTTGTTAAGAAAGTGTAGCTGGATGGAGGGGGAACAGTTGCCCGGGTATAGGTGCATCATCCTGCACTGGAGTGCTGTCCTACAGCCCAGGAGCTCTGCCCAGCAGCACCTGCACCGTGTCCAGGGCAGGGCTGGCCCTCAGCTCAGCGCTACCATCTGGACGGTGGCTCACAGGTGGTTGCAGAACAATGCTTCTTACTACAACTACTTTTTCTAACCAAGGAGGTCCTGAATGTTAAGAGTTATTATTTTTATTATTCAGCGTCTTTCCCAGGATAGGGTTCTTTTCCTGTTATTTGATATTACATTGGAGTTTGAAGAATGCCTTTTGGTTCAGTGTTCAAAAAAAAAATTGTAATAGTCAGGCTCCTGCCACAGAGCAGAGTTTGTGGTTCAGGCCAGGGACCGTGGGTGCCATAGGGCCAGCCTCAGCCCTCTCGGCAGCAGTGCTGCTTTAAGTGTGGTCCACACATGTGGCCACAGCCAGCTCACAGATTGTTACTGGGCTGCCGTGAGCTAAGCACAGACATTGAGAACAAGAATTTACAAACTTTTCTAGCAGTTTTATGTTTCACGATGTCCTAGTGCAGGATCAGTGGGTGTGTCCATCTCGCATGTCTAGCAGGATCCTGTAATTGACTGATGAATTAGGAAGAAAGACAAAAAGGAAGAAAGGGAGGGAGGGAGAGCAGGAGGGGGGAGGGGGAAGGGAGGGAGAGAAGAAGGGAGGGAGGGGGGAGAGAAGATGGGAGGGAGGGGGAAGGGAGGGAGGGGGAAGGGGGAGGGAAAGGAAAGGAGCGGGAGGGAAAAAGAAAGAACGATGGCGTTTCATCTCCGTTAGTTTGAGAAGCCCTGCTCTGTGCTGCACCTCACACTCCATGGGTACCCAGGACGCCTGGAGACCCACAGGCTTCTCCCTAGAACCACAAGATTCTCAGAAATACCTGAAAGTCTCCACTTGGAAGCAATTCTCATAGAACCTCAGGAATCTTCTCAGTCTCTTTCACCTCACCACTCTCCTTCCTCCAAGATGCTGCTGAGCCAACGACTCCAGCCCGTCTTCCAGGCTGCCGAGCAGCAGGAGCGCGTGGAGCCAGGCTGCTGCTGCAGGGACACTGCCTTTACCCTTGGCAGAGTCCTGCCTCTGAGTATAGTGTGTTTGGCACCTAAGCCCGGCTTCTAGGATTCTTAGTGTACCAGTTCCTTTTGCTGTGTAACGAATCACCACAGGACATAGTGACTTAAAAAGACAAGTTATTGGTTTTCCAAATTCAGAGGGCTGGCTTGGCCTTGTTTGGTGTCCCTTCTGGTCTGAGTAAGGACCAGCTGTCCCCTCCAGGGGTGGTTTACATGTCTCGTGCCTCCACTGGGTTGGCTGGGATGGTTGGGATTGCTCTCCAGGTGGTCTGTCAGTATCCAGCAGGCCTCCCTCAGGCCTCCCTGGGCCTGTTCAGATGATGGGGCAACGGAATCCAGCAGGAAGCGGACAAGCCTCAATGAGCAAGCACCATTTAAGTCTCTGCCTATGTCATACTCTTAATGTCCCATTGGCCAAAGCAGGTCACTGTATCTGGTCCAGAATCAAGGAGTGGAGGAATAGACTTCACCTTTTTCATGTGGGAACATGAACGCTATGTTGCAAAGAGTCATGCATATAGGAATAAGAAGCTTTTGTGGCTATTTTTGCATTTAATAAAGATTGAAGAGGCCAAGTGACTTTGCTTGCTCTTGGCTTGCAGGAGCTGGTCAATAAATAGCTATTGAATAAATACTGTTTTAAGAGCCTTCGGTTTTTCTTCTCTTCACCTAGTTGAGGTTAAGATGTTCAAAATACCCTCCTCCCAGAGTCTGGTGTTGACTGTGGATGGCCTGGGATACAAAAAACACTTAGGCATCTCCTGCCTACTCTGTCATCGTGAAAGAAGCCAGCAAAGTCCAGGGACCTTAGTAAAACTAACTGTATGGCTTTTCTAGAAGCAACCACTGGTGTAGACTGGGAACTGAAGCTTCAGTGTGCAGTTGTTAACAGCCAGTTTTAGCTCTACTGCAGTATTCACACATAAGACTGTGTATAGAGTAAGGGTTAGGGGACAGCTGCTAGAATTGTTGCATGAAAAAAGGCTCTACCAGGCACCTGAGTGGGACATATGCACAGAGTGTTGGGCTCTGGTGGACTACCATTAAGTCTATGCACAGGTTAATGTGCAGGTTCTTATTTTCCTTAGCTCCATAACTGAGCAGTCCATCATCCAGCCTCATAACTGATCTTCTACCTCAGCTTGATGGTGTGAAGGTGCTTTTCAAGTTGGGGGCCCACTGGTGCTTCATGTCTACGACTTTCACCCTGGGTTCTCTGGAGGAAACTCTTCATTTGGATTATTTGAGGAAGCTGGGATGCCCAGTGATGATAGCTACAGAATGCTTCTGCTTCTCTGGGGGATTGCCCCTCCTTCTCTGCAGCATGAATCCCGATGGTATCGCTACATCTCTGTGTACCAGCTCCAATGTTCCTCTATGCCTTACCTCTCTATATGGGTTTGTTAAAGGGTCTTAGGGGTGATCTAGGAAAAAAAATTGACCATAAGAAGCAGTAACAGGCAACAAGCTTTATCAGGACACTTGGACAGGGTTGCATGAGAGGCAAGTTCCCACACAGAATGAGACTGTCCAATGGCTATGGTGAGCAGAGGGCCTACCATCTAGAAAGGAAGAGAGAAAGAGAACTCCTGGAAAAGAAGGGGTCCTGAGAGGGGCCTACCTGTTTAGGTGATGTTGCTCAGGTGCATGGTGGGAGTCTCTGGGTCAGAGAATTCTGAAATACTGGAACAACTGGGGGTCTTATAACCACAAGGTTCCCTTTCATCAAAGGCCAGCAGATGTGAGGTGAGGCTTGATGAGGTATGCAAAGCATACAGATTATAAATGGCTAAAAATCTTGTTTGGGCTATTTTAAAAATAATTAGATGTGTAAAACTTTGAGTTAGATGCCAGTAGGCTTTGGACATAATGGATCTCAGCCTACAGTGAAGAAATAAACAACATAGGGACCAATACACAGAGGCCACCTGTGGGTCATTCATATAGCACTATAACTATATGGTCTTCAAAGACCAGGATGAGGCCACCCCCTGAGATGAATCATGGTGGTCCTCCCAAAAGGGGAATGGACATACAACAAGGGAGAGCCTGGGTAGCCATTGGGAAGGACATGACATAGCTGACTTCAGACCACACCTATCCAGTTCCTTACTTAGGATCACAGTGATGACTCTCTGGCCTCTGTGGATGGCTACTCTTCCCTGCCTAGGAAACATTGCCATTTCCTCCACTTGCCTTCACCAACAGAGACCAGACTGTCAGAGCTGGAGAGGTCATGGGGAACTCCCATGCTTCCACGGGAGTTTCATGGAAATGAAGTCTTAGAGAGAATCTGAGAACAAAAGCTCCAGGGTACAATAAATTTAGGAAATGTTTCATAAACATGACCCTCCTACAGGTGTGGTTATATAAGAGTGAGGCATGAGGCCATGGCAAGTAGGCCACCCCTGGGAAGGCTGTTGAAACTATCTTGCTGGGAAGGAAAATTCAAAAAAGTCTTGAGGTCTCCCAATCATTGAGGAGCTTGCAAAGTAGTGAAATTCAGATATTATAGGTATTTTTATTTCATTATTGTTGCACATTGTAATGGATGAATGAGGTGAGAAAGAGAGAGAAAGAGATCGATTATGAGAATAATGTGGTAGGTGATAGACCACTGACAATCACGTAGGGTGTTTCCCCTTAGTCAAATGGACCATAAATTTCAGTGCACTTTTACTCATCTGAACCATGTCTGACACTCTCTTGGTGTGGGTCGTAGGGATTCTCAGGTTCAAAGTCATATAACTTAAATCAATGAACTGTTGGCTTATTCGGGGTTCCTCAAGATCAGTAAAGGTCCAGGCCACTCCCTACCCTAAGTCTTATGGGGTATTTAAATAAGTACAAATAAACTTACCAAACTCATGGTCCATATAAATGATTACATTTTACCAGCAATATTGTAGGATGCACAACTTAACTCCACCCTGGCATGACACCTCTGTGCCTGGATGTGTGACTCCATTTGGAGATGGCACAGAAGAAGAAGCAGGGCCTGCTTGTGGCTCCCTCCTCCGCCCGCCCTCCCCCCCCCATGCCCCAACCCTCCCTGAGGCAGGCCCCATGCTTGTTCCCTCCACGTAAGCCAGAAAGCCACAGGCTCGTCATGATGAAGGCATGAGGCTAAGATGTGGGGTTATTAATCACTATTATCCTCGTGATATGGTCAATTCTGTGTGAATTTATTTTTCCCCTTTTATGTTAGAACTTGAAAACACAGTGTTAAAAGAATTCTTTTATACTGCATCCTCCAAGCTGTACAGCATTTCAGGGTTTGCTTTCATTTTTATCACTGTGGAACTCGGGGTACATCTAAGATTATATATTCGATGGTTTAGTGGTTAAGAATGCAGGGTCTTGGCCTCAGGTGTCAAAGTTTACATTTGGCTACACCACCTGCCAGCTGTGTGCCCTTGGACACTACATCCACCCCTTGGTGTCCTGCGGGTCATGGCAGTCCACTCCTCCCAGGGTTGTTGTAGGTAACAAATGAGAGGTTTAGCACAGTGCCTGGGATGTGTCCAACAGTTTACAGGTATAGTAATTTGAAACATTTTCCCAACTAACCGCATTGTAGTTCCTCATTTCACTAAATAATCGTCCTCATATTATTTTTAATATCTACATAACATTTCATCTTTCCACTGTACCAATATTTACCCAATCATTTTCCTATTGTTTAAGAGTTAGAATGTTCATCTTTTCCTTCATCAGAAAGAGTGCTGCAATAAATACCCCAAGAGCCACATTTTTGCATACCCATGACTATTTTAGGGTACATTTCTACAATTTTAATTCTGAATCAAAATTCTAAGGCAATTGTGCCATGAGGCCCGAGATTACCACTGGAGTTTCCTAGATTGGGTATTTTCCTAGTCTTTAACAACAAAGAGTAAGAATGCTTGACACTTGGCCCAGTGTTGCCTTGAAGCTCTCAGAAGGATTTGGCCTTTGTCGGCGACCTTCCCTGGTGTTAGCTGAGCTGTCACACTGGTAAGTGGTTCAGGGATTCAGAGATGAAGAAACAGCTGCCCTCAAGTTTTAACTTAAACCACTGTTTCTCCAGGTCAAAGGCGTGCTTGAAGGCTCATGGGTACAATGGTGCACTGTGGGAATTGTTCTCCCAGGTTCCCTTTCAGAATATTCATGTGGGTCTCCTCTCTGCGGGAGATTAATGTCTCGCAGCTTGGTGTGGCCTTGTCTGCCTGAATCAAGCATTTCCTTGGCTTATAGTTGCCTTTCCTGTCCTCCTCCCACAATGAGGCCAACCACTGACATTAAGCCCAGGCTGCCTTGCACAGCATTGTTGTGCCTGGTCCGAGAAGCCCAGAAAATCCATCCCTTGCTGTGTGGCCAGACAGCTCACATTCCCTGCCTCAGTGAGCTTATCCCTGGCTGGAGTAGAAAAATGTCCCTAAGGAGGAAGAGTCTTAGAAGAGCTTCAGAATTTTCAATTCCAAGTACAAATGAGTTTCAGAAGCTCTCTCACTTCAATAGTTCTTGAATCCTTTCTCTGCTAGCTCATGACATGTCAGAGAAAGGACCGCTTCCCCCCTCCGCTTGCATCTGTGGAATCTGGCTTTCCCAAGTAACACTGCATTTGGGAACAAAGAATTCTTTGTACTGCATATCGTTCCAATGGCACAACATAACCATTCTGCGCTGGTTCTCCCCAACAGGTGAAGGAGCAAAGATGCAGTTCATCCCCAAAAGAATGTATACATCCATGTAGTTTAGGGACTGGCCTGTGCCACTGGAGTTTGGGTGTCTTCACTGCTCTCCACCTGTTTCTGCGTTGCTCCTTGAGAACACCTTCTAGGGACTTGGAGGTCACATAACTTCAAACATGACTTTATAGGAAGGTAAACTGCTCTTGGAAGGTAAACTGGCTCCTTCAGGTCCTTCCTTCCTCCCTTCTCCTCCCCTTCCCTCTCTTCTTTTTTTCTCTCTCCTTTCTCCACCCTCTCTCCCTCCCTTCCTTCCTCTTTGCCATCTTTTTCCAGTTTGCTTGCTCTTTTAATAATCAGCTACTCTAACCCGAGGTCAGAAGATGCCAGATGAGAATAGATGAGGCAATAACCTCACTTTTGAGGACCCTCAGACCAGCGGTGCCTGGGCTTCGCCAAGCACACCCACACCAGCTGCGGCTGCAAGGAAACAGGAAAGGCTTTGCTAGTGTAAACACGCCCAGATGCTGCCCGCATGCCGGTGTGCAGACGCTCCACAGACAACTGCATCCCTGGACAGATGCCCAGCCAAGCCGCCCTCCACGTGCTGGGTGGGGCGTCTGCATCTGGTCTGGAACTTTCACAGGTTTGGGAACCAGAGAACTGGCTTCAGGTCACAGCACTCAGTTCCTCCACACAGAACATGGTCGTAACGAGTCCCCGCTGAGTAAGACACTCCATGAAACGGGATTTAGTAGCTGCAAATGCATTCAGAAAGGGCCTCCCCCCACTCCCTGAGTCGGCTTGGTTCCCCTCCCCAAGGACAGAGGCAGCTTTGGGAAATGAAACTGTCACCCCTGTGCAGGACCCACAGGCACTGTCGCTGCGCAGGTGAGGGGCACAGAGGCCTCGAGGGGCAGGATGCATACATGGGGACTCACAGGACTGATGCAGTTGGTGGTGGTGGGGTTGGGACACTTTCTTGGTTTATTAACAGAAAAAGAAAAGTGAATCTATAAGTAGGTGTAATGTGTCTGGATCTTTGGTAAAAAGGAAATTAGACTGTACAGTGTCTATGGCAGCAGCATGAAAAGGGTATGGATGAGCTATGACTGCATGGCAGGCTGCAAAACTTCACAGATGCCTGGTTCCAATCTGTCATTCCTTTGTCTTGAGAAACTCACTTGCTGCCATGCTGTGCCTCAGTTTCCCCTGGTATAAAACAGGGTGGTGGGGTATTTCATGAGGTTGTTGTAAGGATCAAATTATTGGATTCATGCAAGAGGCTCAGCGGGGTGCCTGGCACATGATAAGTCCCAGGTAGCTGTGAGCCACTGTGGTTGTCATTACTTTTAGCACTGACTTCGGGGTGATTTGTCGCTAACAAGCTGAAGTAGCATGTGTGGGGGAAAAGCTTGGGTGTGGGGATTCGCCAGTCTCACTTTCCTCAAGACGTTTGCCTAATTCTCACTTTCCCCATCTAAAAGATGGGGAAATAATGATAAGTGTGATTTGGTAAATAGCCTATTCATTATTATGGCAAGTGGCCCAGTGGGATATTCTCCATGACCGTGAGGACAAACACATTGCTCAACGCAGATGCCTTGGGTGCGGGTCCCCGGAGGACCAGGAAGGCTCTTCCTCGGTTGACTGTGGGGAGGCAGTCTGGCCTGCATGGGTGAAGACAGGACGCCGGACCAGGTGGATGGGCCGTGGAGTGCCGCAGTGACCAGAAACCAGCGCTGGTGCCTTGCAGCCTCAGGGCATGTCTCACAGGTCACAGCCAGGCTAGCAGGCTCTCCAGGGCTTCACTGCAGGAGATGGGGCAGCAGAGGAGACCCAAGGCCAGGAGAGCAGGTCCTGAAACCTGGAGCCCTGGAAGTGTGAGGAGCTGACCAGACTGGCTCTACCTCCTCAGAAGCAAAATGCAGGTGCTTCTTGCTCTGAGCAGAGCATCCTTTCAGAGGTCCCCAGGCTTAATCCCAGCCTGAAGGTCAGCAGCCTTCAGAGTCTCGCTGTGGAAGGCACCCTAGGAAGGGGGCTGTCTGGGAGGCCTGAAAACCATGCTCACAGGTCCCCCCAGGAGGGATTGAGAGCTCTCTCTCTCTCTCTCTCTCTCTCTCTCTCTCTCTCTCACACACACACACACACACACACACACACACACCCTGATCTGCCTGGCTGCCTGGCAGGACTGTGAACTAAACTTGCAGAACACTGTGGCCCACACTGGGCCTTGCCTCCAATGGGGCTCCACAGCAGAAGGCAGCTGGAGGGAAACTGGGAGAATTCAGGACTGGGAACCACTGCTGGGAAAAATAAAAATGAGTTGCCCAAAGGAAAAGGCTACCTTATTTCCTTGAGACTGGAAATGCAGGCTGGGAGCAGAACAGGGGAGAGGGCAACTTGTTCCCCCACCCCAACCCCGACCCACTGCACAATCCAACACACAAAGTATCTGTGCTGAGAGCACTTCCCCAAACTCTGTGGGGTGCTCCAGACTCCGAGTCCCTAACTTAAGAGATGGGGAGCCCTGGCCGGGCGATTCAATTGGTTGACACATCATCCCATACACCAAAGGGTTGTGGGGTTTGATTCCCAGTCAGGGTACATATATAGGCAGCAGTTCGACCCCCATGTGGGTCATATTCTCTGACTCTGTCTCTGTCCCTCTCTCTCTTCCCCTTCCTCTCTCTAAACAAAAAAACAATAAAACATATCTTTTTTAAAAAAAGTGGGGAAATTGCCAGAATTTCAGGAAACTCATTCAATAAAACCAACTCTCCTTGTCCTGGAGTTTCCAACGAGGAGACCTTGCAAGAGATGAAGGGCTCTTCTGAGAGCTCAAAGGTGGATAAGCCACAGAGAGTCTGCAGAACGCCATGCCTTCAGTTGTGCACCTCTTTATAGCTTTCTGATTGCTCTTCTGGCCTCTCCTGCCTGACAGCTTAGAATGTTTTCAATAGAGGGTTTTTTTTTCTTGAATTATCTCATGAAGGTCAACACTTTATAATGAATGACATTGAGACATTTGGTCCCCTGGGTTGATGCTATGAGAGGTGATCTGTGCAATGTCTCAGCTCCTTAAAATGATATTGTTGATTAAAAATGAAATCTGTTTGCACACATATAACACTTTGGACATAGAGCCTTCACACAGTACATTTCATCTTTACAGGATTCACTGGGAGGTGGGGGTGGGCACTGAAAACCCAGGAGACCTTTTAGCTATTACACAAGCTGGCACTTCTGGTGAGAATAGCCTTTGGCATCCCAGGTTTCAGGCGTACAAAGAGCTCATCTTGTTGATTTCAGGTTCTTCACGCCCTGCCGGGCCTCTTGGGATCACCGTATTCTGCAAAGCGCACAAAGCTGGGCACTATCTCTTTAAATAGTAGAGGCTGAGATGCTCTCAGGCCACCATGACATATCCCAGCATTGGACCAGCCCCTGAATAACTGGATGGACGCCTGGCTCGGCTCTCAGTGACAGGGAACACCACCAGGGAGCATCTTGGGAGCCTGGTCAGAAGCAGCGGACTTGGTCTGCCAGCTGCAGGCCTCTCTCCTGCCCTGTGTGAGGGCCTTGCCTCTGCACCCTTTGCATTTGACTGCAAAGAAAGCCGCGTGGAGGAAGGGGTTATACTGTTTGTCCCGGTGAGTTTTATTGCAAACTGTGCCTCTGGGTGGCGTGTACTTATTCTGCTTTACAGAGTGTTTGTTGCCCAATCCCCCAGTCCCTGCAGAACGCAAACAGAAAGGATTGCAGTGGGGACTGCGTGTGTGTTGGAATTGACTGGGGAGTCAGAGAATTTTTTAATCCTAGGTTAAGAGCTGGACATGCACTCTGGCTGGGGTGGTGAGAACGACCCTCCTGGGGCATCTACTAGTAGAAAGCCCCGTACATCTGGTTTGAAGGGAGCAGGGGGGGCCAGGTGGTCTTTCCTGATGGGAACCAGCTAGACACTGGCAGGTGATCTGGCATTGGTAAGCAGGTCGGAGAGAAGCTTCCACCTGTAGCTGAGCCCTGGCCCGCCCTGGGTGTGGCAGAGCTCGCTCACCCTGCACTGAGCCTTCTCCACCACTGGGAGCCCAGTAGGCAGAAGACAGGAGAGGCCGTGAGTGGGGCTGGGTTCAAGTTCCGCAGCCCACAGCTCGGCTGCGACCTGGCACTGATTCAAATATTGGGTTCAAAAGAAAGGAAGGTCTGAGCTGTGCCTTACAATGTCTACTTTTTCTAGATGCATATTTCATTTAACAGTTTGCTTGTGGGGAAAAGGGAAGAGAAAAAAATCCTGAGTTAAATACACTAATATTTGTAAAGTACTTAGAATTGTACTGGGTACACAGTGATCACATAAATGTTGGTTAAATAATAAATTACTAGTAAATAAAAGTCTAAGTGGCATAAAGCAAAGCAATGACTCCTAGGGCAAGCCTGACTGTAAAATGCCCCGGGCAGAAAAAAACCCTTCTTTTTCTCTAGTTAGTCATTCTCCTTGCATATGCGTTTTCGGCGGATGGGAGTTAAGAGCTATTTTAGTTCAGGGCAGTGAGGCTTGCCCCTGAACTTGTTGTGAGGGTTACATGTGATGTCATAATAAGAATGGTGACAATGTGCTGGGCACTGGGCCCTTATGTTTTAGTTACTATGCTCGCTGCTTCAGATGTTTTAAAATAGGCATTATTAGTCCTGTTTGCAGAGAGCAAACAGATGCTCAGTGCACTTCAGTTAACTCCCCAAATTCATGCACCCTGAGAAAGCAGGGTAATCAGGTGTGGCTGAGCCCAGAGCCATAGTGCCTAACCATTGGACCATACCACCTCTCACAGACCTTGTGGAAAGTCCTGCTAAAGTGCCTGCTATATGATGGACATTGGATACAATTTTTACTATGATTCTTTTTTTAAATCTAATAATATAACAATTTTTTAAAAGATCATTGAAGAATTTTTCAAATAACTTATTTTCACTTAAATATTAGAATGCATATACGATTAGCTACAATAAACAGCTACTTTCAAATAGTAAAGTAATGTGGAATGATTTGAATCATTTAAAGTGATGAGATTTTATGACAGTTCACTAGCAGGTAGGTGTGTGTGTGTGTGTGTGTGTGTGTGTGTACTGCATTCTTAGGCAAAGGCGCTTAACATTCACACTGGGGCTCTCCCTTCATACACCAAGGCTGGCCTGCAGGAGTGTCTATTTGAGCGCATCTTTGCCACGCCCGCCCGGAAGGGCTAGTCTCTCCCTATGACGCTAGGCGGACCAAGTTCAGGCAGCTATGAATCAGCTGATTTCCCTGGCTGCTCTTCCCCCACCTCAAATGGCCAACTCCCCACCCCGTGGCAGGGACGCCAGCCGAGCCTGGGAGCCAAGCCAGGCAAACTTCGCTTGGAGCATACCCGGTTGTGTTCTGGTTTGCCCAGGCTAGGGAGGGCTGGACCCCGGGACAGGCTGTCTCATAGTTGCCAGGACTTTCCCTCAGCCCCTCTCATCCAAGCGGGCCCGCTAGATCGGTCCATTCCAATCCTAGCGCGGCCTGCGTGCAGACACGGACAGCTGGGGAGCGCGGTGCAGAGGTGCCTGCTAAGACCACAGAGCAGGCCGGGTGCGCCAGGAACGGAGAGGATTGGGGCATCTCCAACGCTGAAGTGTCAGCCGCCCTCCCCGCACCCTCCCCACGTCCCCGAGAGTCATCCAGCCTCGGTCCCTACGTGAACTCAGCCTGCGGAGTGAGGCCCCGGAGCCCAGCGCTGGGCACCCGCGGGGGCGAACTCCGGCCGGCTTTTCCCACGTGGGCTGAGGGGGAGGAGGGGCCACGTTATTGGTCAGCGCTCGGTTTCCATGAACTCGGCGGCGTGAGGGGAAGCGGAGGGGAGAAAGCTCCGCGGTCTCCGAGTTTCCCGTAAAAGTCGCAGCGGTTTTGCAGTGATTGACTTTCTCCCGAGGCGCCCTGAAGGCGAATAACTGTCTCTTGCCCCCAACCGCCACTTTCTGCCCTTTCTCCTCCCCGAGTCCCGCCCTCCCGCACACGCTGACCCAGGGACACACCCCACTGCGGCGACGCAGACAGGGCGTTGTTCCCGTTAAAGGGAAGGCCGGGAGCCTCCCGCCCGCCCCTGCTCGGCGCGCGAAGCCCGCAGAGCAGCTGTCTTTGGGGACGCCTGCAGCCGGCGGAGAACTCAGCGAGTCCGGGCCTGAGGCCGCTCTGAGGATCGGGGACCGCTATCCCTTTGGGCTGTAAGTGCTTCGGTCGGGAAAGTGGAGGAGACGGAGGAGAAACGTGGGCATCTTCCGTCGATGGTGCCAGAGAGCGCGGAGCCCGCGCAGGCTTCGGCTGGCCGGGTCCCTGAGCTTCCCGCATCGGGCGTGGGCAGGCAGACCAGGGTCTGTCCCTTGCGGTTCCTACGGGGTTCTTAAGGGTACAGAGTGGGGTGCGGCTGATCTGTAAACCTAAGGGGCGCGGGTGTTGGGGTCGGGATATGGGGCAGGGGCGGAGCAGTTTTCGCCTCCCTGGAAAGGAGCCTACTCGGGACTCATTGACAAGGCAGTGCCTGCGGTGGACATCCCGGGGTGCTGTGGTTCCCCGCTTTCTAGCTGTATGCTGATCCTCCTCCTCTTGCCCCTCCCGGCCCTAGGAGCCACTGGATTTATTTAAACCTTCTGGGAGACCTCAGAAAACTGCTGATTTCTCCCTGTACAACCCTGGATTTCTTTCAGGGTGTTGCTTATGGAGGGTAATGAAGGGGCCTGGCTTTGGGTGCTTTAAAACCGAGTTATGAAACATCTCCCTGGCCCATGACTCCGTCCTGAAATGGTCCCCAAAGATTCAACGGGTCTCCCAACTTTCCCTATCCTCCAACAAGTCACCCCGTCTCCAGTTCCCCAAGGTCCCTGAAATGAGGGGCGAGGACCGCACCGCGCCATGGCCGCTGCCCTTCTCCTGGGACTGGACCCTTTCCCCTCCGCCTCTGCTTCCCACCGACATTTGCTCCGCTCCATTAGATGGGCGGCTTAGTTCACAAAACACCCTTCAGGATTTAAAATTGGGAAGTTAACTAACATTGGCTTTTTCAGAAAAGGTTTCACAGTCCCGGGTCTGCGGGAGTCCCGGCTCCGCGCGCTTAGGGCCCCGAGGGGCTGCAGGGCGGGCCTGCGGGGCGCCCGCCCGGTGGGAGGCCCCGCCCAGGGACTGCGGGGTGGGAGGGGGCGCGCGCGGCCGGCGGGAAGCGGCGGGTCCGGGGCTCGCTCCGCCTTTCTTCCCTCCCCCCGCCACCCTGCGCCTCTCCTCGAACCGCCAGTGTCTCAGAGAGGCTGCTGAGCTGGGGCCAGGACGGCTCCGGGCGCTGGCAGAACTGAGTGGAAACTTGGAGACCAACGGAATGCGGAGCGCGCCGGGATCTGGGAAACCGACTCCCTGCCAGGCGCTCTCCCGCCCAGCCTGCCCCTGCTGCCCCCCGGCCTCTCTCGGAAATCTGGGCGCCTAGCCCCTCGCCCCCACCTTCACTCCACAAGGGAGCGTTGATCTCCACTTTCTGACCCCTTCCCCAAGTCGGGCTACTCCGGGAGGCGCCGGGGTGGTGGGTGGAGGCGGGCTCTGGCCTCTGCTCCTCATTTTGGAAAAACCTCTCCTCCTGGACTGACTTAGCACATGTTTTTTCCAAAAGCAGAAGATGTTCTGGGGTAGGGGGACCCCCTCCCTGCTGAGGCTGGGCGGACATCCTACGGTCCGCTGCTGCCCCCTCTCGGCGGCCGCCGGGCGTGCAGGGCCCCCGTCCGGGAGGCGGCGCGGGCGCAGCGCCAGGCCCGGCATTCCGCGGCCGGGAACCTCCCTCGCACCCCTCCCGCCCTCGCAGGAGCTCGCTGGGGCCAGTCGGCTCGGCCTCACGTCCAGCTTGTGCTCTCTCCCGCAGGCAGAAACTCCGCTGATCACAACTTGCCGCCAAAATGCTCCTCCTGCTGCTGGGTATCATTGTCCTGCACGTCGCAGTGCTGGTGCTGCTGTTCGTCTCCACGATCGTCAGCGTGAGTGCCCGGCGGCGGGCGGGCCAGCGGCAGGGGCTGCGGGCATCCAGTCCTCACCCAAAGCTAGGGCCTCCTGAGGCCAGGACTCCACCTGTGCTCCCCCTCCCGGCCCCCCCAGTTCAGGACTACTTGATTATTTGCAACAAAAAGTCCCAGAAGTGCCCTAGCGTTTTGCAGTTTCTGGCAATCTGCGCCTTTTGGGTTGTTTTGAGAAAACCAGAGCAGATGAAGGGGTAAGAAGGAAGCAAACACTGGACTAGGTTAGCTGCCAGGCCTCTCTCAGGGCAGATCCAGATCCCCAGACTTTTACTTGGTAAAGTTGTTTAGCTTTTTTTCCTGATGCAGGTTTGTTGAGAAAGTGGAATAGTTATGAAGGTTTGCTTTTTTCCCAAATGTCATAGGTCAGATGGGCAGCTTCATTCGCAAAACACCCGTTAGGACTTAAAATTGGGAAGTTAAAATTGGCTTTTTTAAAAAAGAGTTCACAGTCTCAGGTTTGCTTTATGACGTGAACATAGCACCTTCTTAGGAAAAGTGCCCCTGTCTGAACAGGCCATCAGGGCAACTTGAGTTACAAAACCACTGAGCAGCAAGTAGATGAGATTCTAAACTCATTTCCTGGCTGGGGAGGTGAACCCCGGCGTCCGGCAGCGAGGTGCTGTGGCTCTCACTTCATATAAGGCAGGTCCCAGGCAGGATCTTCTTGTCTGTTTCAAAGGTTGAGAAATAATTATGTTCCGGACTTGTGGATTTTATAAACATTCGGGTTTATCGTTTATAAGCATTTTAAAACACGTTAATTGTGTCTGATAGTCTTGTCAGATTGGGAGGAGTTATA
Organism: Myotis lucifugus; assembly: GCF_000147115.1. Lineage (NCBI taxonomy): Eukaryota > Metazoa > Chordata > Mammalia > Chiroptera > Vespertilionidae > Myotis > Myotis lucifugus. Next base: position 414,586 of record NW_005871247.1, read on the forward strand.
AATAAGGAAGCAGCAGAAGGTCCAAGTGGGGAGGAGGCTTGGAGGCAGCTGGGCCCGGGTTGAGCCCAGGCTCCTTCCACCACAGGACACAGCTCTGCACACCATGACTTATGTGTGTGCTGCTTTCCCATTTACAAAGTGCTTTTCACTGGCCAACCCTGGCCTTCCCCCTGACAGTGTCTGAGCCAGACCAGCACCACTCTCCTCACCAGCATGGCAGTGGCTCTGGCTGGGCAGCACCGGGCAGTGCAAGGGCAGGCCAGGGGGCAGGTTGATGAAGCACCTTTTTGCTCTCCCAGGGTCTTCTCCCTCCCCTTTCTGTCACTCCTCACTGCCTCGCCTGATTTAGGATGTCCGGTTCTTTCTAGCAATGGTTCATGAGCAACGGACACATGATGGACCTCTGGCAGAACTGTAGCATGCCTGGGGGCAACACACGCGTCTGTGTCTTGTCATCAACAAACGGTAAGAATGGCATTTTGCTCCCGCAAGCTTGTCTGTAGCAGGTTTCTTTGTTCAGACCTGGAAGCCCTTGTTTTGGGGAGACACAGGCTCAAAAGTTGTTGCTGGGGTTGGGTGGAATGTGACAGGGGGCCATGAATTAAGACAAAAGGAGAGGGGCAGTCGCTTCCCTGGCTAAGCTACTGTCCTGGCTATCGTTGTACATGCTCTGTACCCACAGAATGCCCTTGAGCTCCCCCTCATCATTAAGTGTAATGCTTCTTGTGAATAAAGATCGTCCCAAGGATAGTTGGGCCAGCTCTGGTCCCCCAGTTACAAAACTGTCTTTCCAAGGTTTGGGACTCAGTGAGGCCCTTTAGTATATAAACATTTGAGTGTTTCTTTGTGCAAGATGGGGTCTTGAAGCTGTTTGCAAAAGCCTCAGCTGAACTCGGAAGGGTCCTTCATCCAGGAGTTTGTGTTTCTCCTCTGTTCTCAGCATCCTGGCTTGTGAGATACTGGGAATCAGGCTCACTGAGATTGAAGTTAAGGGGATAATGGCAGTGGAAGAACCTGCCAGATTTCTCAAGTCCTCGGAGGGGGCAGTGCTCAGCAGGGGCATGTGTCTGGATGTGGAAAGGCTGAGGGGGAATAGATGCATTCTTTTTGGTGTCTGGGTGATATTTAGTGGCTACGTGGACCCTGGAAGGAGCTTGCTGTTGAGGATACAGCGAGCCTGGCCGGCATACCCTTGTGTTCCACAGGAAGTGTCATCGCCTACAGAGGGAATAGATATAGGTATGACCCTGCTTTGCTGACACCCTGGGTTTAAAAGACCAATAATATGCAGGTTTCATTGTGGCTGCAGTGACTCACAAAGCCAGTATTTCTGTTGAAGACGTTATACCTGATGGAAGAAACCAGTTTAGATTCAGCTCATCAGAGCCGGCGGTGAAGTAGCCAGTTTCTTTGCCGGGTTTAGCCTCCTATGCTCCACACCCAATAGCACCCAAGCTGCCACTGAAGCATCACAAACTAAACATCTGGGGCCTCAGTATACAGAGAAACTGCTAGAATAGTCACTCGGTGGCTTCTATGGGGAGAGCTGGCAAGGAGTAGAAACCCTGCTTTGTTCTCCACTTTCCTGGGGGAAGAAAAGCAAGGCCCCAGTCCTTGCTGAAGTGGGCAGTCCTTAGCCTTTTGTCTAAGTATTGAATTAAAACCATCCTATAAGTTGTGCAGTGGGGTTGTGTGGTGAGTTGCAAGTAAATGAAGTGCTCCTACGTGCCTGAGAATCTGAGATAGTGCTGCTTGTCCCCAGGGCCACAGCGTGGGTGTCACCCGCTCCAGGGTCAGCTGAAGTGCCCTGAGAACTCAGGAAGGGAGTCTCCTCGCTCGCCACTGACACCTGGTGGTCACAGCGGTGACTCAGTCCAGAAGGCAGGCTTTCCCCGGGGCCAGGCTGTGTCCCTAAGCACAGGTCCCAAGTGGCATCTGGCCATGCGGAGTTGGCATGGAATTCTGCACTCTGAGGCCCGGAAGGAGGCAGTTTGGGCAGGCATGGTGAAGCCAGCTGGGTTTCAACAGAAGTGAGGCGGTGGAGGAGCGGCTATGTAAACTGCTCACACCGTCTGCAGGAAGGACAGCGATGTTAGCCTCCTGGCCTGTTATTGCCCTGCACTTGGCCTCGGCTGCAGTTTTAAATGGGTGTTGTTCCACGCTAGATGCCGGTCTCAGAGAGGCACTGTCATTTCAACCAGAAAACTTCTCTCTGAATGGGCCTTCGGTGCCAAGCGCACCCTGCGGGGTTTATGTATGACCCCTGGGGTTTGTGCGTGTTTATTTATGCTGACTTTGGGGTTTCCGTGTAGTCCGGGAGCGTGGCTTCTCCGCATTCTCACCTCTCACTGGTGAGGAAATCTGGACACGCCCTTAAACAGACCCTGTTATTCGGACCCGGGCTGATCCACTGCATCGGGAGTTTCCATCTCAGCTTCTCCAATCATTGTCTCTGGTGACATCTCCCTGACTAGTCAGCTTGTGTGACAGATCCAGCTCTGACGGGCTGAATTCTCTGGGCCTTTGCTGCTTTTTCGATTGATTTTAACAATTTCGGTGGCAGACAGTAAGGCGATAAAATATATAATTTTTAAAAATTAGTCTTTTCACAAATGAACTATATCAGTTGGGTCTGAACTTGCTCTTAGAATATTTGGAACATAATTTTGATTTTACTCAAATCAAAAGTAATTTGTTACTGATAACAATTTATGCAGAATGTTGCCCGTGTGGTCTATGAAAATACATTGGTTAACACGACTTTTTATTTTTTCTGAAGGGGCTCATTTTTATGTTTGTGGGGCTACAGCACTACCCTCTTGGGGTTGCCGTTCATTTTGTTTTTTATATGAATCATGCCTCTTGGTGGGTTAACTGTATGGCGGTCAAACATCTGTGTTATATAGTTTGAAGGAGGCATATCAGATCTTTCCCCCAAGTTGCCTCTGCATATTTGAAGTAGTTTTAGATATCTTACAAACTGCCCTCACTCCTGCCTGTCTTTCCACTTTTAGAATTTATTGACATACTTTCTGACCCCACCCTGCCCCTGGCTGCAGGTAGAGGTGAGAGGGGCTTATTGGGGGCAGATTCATGGTGACCTTGCAGTGAGTGAATGCCTCTTGGGTCCAGGGAATCCAAGGCCTATGTCCTTGATGGTCCCGAGCCTCTTCGAGGAGTCAGGAGGTCAGGGTGGAGGGATGAACCACTGTGAAGGCAGCTTAGGCTAGATGCCCAAGGAGTAGGGGTTGGCAGGCAGTGCCAGGGTTCAGGGAGGAAGTGGAAGGGAAGTCTCCTGTGGGAGGTGAACTTGATCCATCCTCCAAAGCATGGGCAGGATTTAAATAAATATGGGCAAAGAGGAGGATATTCCCTATCAAGGCAAGGACACGACCTAAAGCCAGGGGAAAGCAATTAACCAGCCGGCTCGTGTTCTCTTCAGGATAGGATCCACAGCATACAACAGAACGGGTTCAAAGGATGGTGGCTTAACTGAGATAGCGTATTTCTCTCTCTTTTAAAAAAAAGTCTGAAAGTAGGCAATCTCAAGAGGTATGGCAGTTTCTTGCAGTTGTCGGGCACTTTCTTACTTATTTCTTTGCCACCTTCTGGATTTGGCCCTCATCCTCATGGACCTGCAGGCTGCTAGTGCTCCAGCCATTTCATCCATGCTTCACGCAATAGGCTGGAGGAAGGAGGAGGAGGAGGTGGATATGTCCCCTTCCCTTTTACTGAAACATCCCCACATAGTTCACATACTTGTTTCTATCTTTATTGGAACTTAGTCACGCAGCCACACCTAGCGATAAGGGAGGCTGAGAATGTAGTCATTTGGCCTTGGGAGAGGCATGACTTCTCAGTTCAAACACATTTACTAGCCAGCACCTCCCAGTCAGCCGGCTGGGAACACTTCTCTCCCTGGCTTTGCCTGCCCCTCTCCATAGCCACTCAGCCTTTTGCACAGAGGCTCTGCCGGGCCCAGGCAGTTTCAGAGCAGATGTGGGATTCTTCAAATGTCCGTCTCTACTACCTCTGGGGCTTCGTCAGGAGCAGCCCCTTTCCACAGGACCCATATCAGGAACGCAGAATCCTTCCACTTCCCTCTCTCTCACCTCCCTGGTCACTAACGCAGTCTTATTCACAGTGTCTTTTGAACCTTTGTTTCCTTCCAGTCCAGACCTGTCTCCTGAACCCCAGACCCTCATACCCAGCTACCTACTAGGCAGCTCCACGGGCGGTCTCAGCGGCAGCCCCGCCAGGCAGTGTTCACCGTCCTCCACCCCATTTGCCCTTAGACAGTGTCTAGTATTTGGGTGGATGCTGCCCCACTGCCAGCAAGCGGAGCACAGAATCCGCCTTGACGCGCCTCCTGTCTCTGTTCTCAGTCATCATAGGAGCCACGGCCACTCACCTCCCATGTGTGTGGCCCCCTCACCTGTCAGAGTTGCTGTCGCAGCCTCTGAACTCCTAACCTTTCTTGCTCCCTTGTCACTCATTTTTCATATGGAATCCAGGGTGATATTAAGATCAAACCTCATCCTAGCATTCTCGAATTAAAACCTGTCCGAGGCCCCTTATTGGTCCCAACTTCCTGGTGACAGTCAGTGCCAAGGCCTATAGAAACCTGACCTGTTCCTGTTTCCCATGAGAGCTCGCCGTCCGTCTTCCCTCCATGCCCCCTTGGAATATCAGCCTTCTCTTAGGTCCTTGATCATGAACTTCCCTCCTCTGAGCCCCTTCCTCTGTTCTTTCATTCAGAACTACTCACTGAATACCTACCATGCACAGGTACCATTGTAGACACTGAGGATACAAGAGTGAGAACTTACGTTTTCCTGGGTGAAACAGTAAACAAACATGGGTCATTGTGGGCACTGGTAGGAACTACAGAGAGAATGAGAGAGGGTAATGTGGTCAGGTGGAGTGGGTGGAGAGGGGGCCTCTTGGAGGAGTGACCCCTTGAGGATGACCGGGAGTCGGCCATATGCATATGGACATCTATCTCAGAGAAGTTCCAGGCGGAGGGACCAGCAAGGTCTCTGGGAGGGAAGGAGCCTGGCAGGGTTGAGGAACAGAGGCAGAATGGTAGGAACAGAGCAAGGAGAAGGGGAGCGGAGCAGCCCCTAGGTCCTTAGACCCAAGTCAGGAGTCTGGTGCATATGGATCCATTTCTGATTTCATGTGACCTGCTCTGTCGTGTATGTGTTCTATCGATGTCTGTTTTATTCCAACTTAGAATAACAGTCCAGAACATTTATAAGGCAGAATGTGTCAGGAATCTTACAAAGTGGAATCATGAAACAAAAGCATTAGTTCCCTCATCAGGGCAAGGCCAGTCAGTGTTAAACTCCCTGTGCCGTTTCAGTCCAGTTCTGTGATTACTGCAGGTCACGGATTCTTGTCAGCTTTGTGGTTTTCCTTTCCTCTGCTGCCTTACTCATTTCTAGACCTTTCATTTCATGTTCATAAAATAACTGAGGACAATATTTTATGTTAGGAAATTAGCACTGAATAACAGACAGGTTCTCTCTGCCTTGATGAAGAAGTGGCGCGCAGGGCATGGCGAGCGGGCCTGTTTGGTAGCGTGTGCACAGTGGGCCGCCATCTAGAGACAGATGAGGCCAGTCCCTGGAGCCCCAGTTTTCAAACTGATAAGACCTGAGCAGCTGTGGCTGGGGCCTGGGATGGGGGTGCACCAAGCTTCCCCCCCAAGTCCTGAAGGTGCCCATCTTCCTGGGGTCCTCATACCACAGGTGAGTTTAAAATTTACTGGCCAGAGGTTAGTGATGCATTTGTCTAGCAATGCTTTTTGTTTCGAAATCTCAGAATTATCCAGATTTTAAGTCCTAGATATGCACGAGTGCTCTCCCACTCTGTCTTTGGCCGAGTGGACCTGGTATGTGGCAGCAAGGGCTGGGGGCTAGAGTCTGGCTCCCGGTTCTGGGACTACAAGGCACAGCCTTGGCCGTGCCTGCCCCTGACCTGACCTGCCCCTGGCCTGCCTTCGTCAGTGCCAGAGGATCACATGGAGGCAGGACGCAGGCAGAGCTTGTCTTCAGTAAAACCCGCCTTCCATCCCCTGTCCCCACTTTCCAAGGAACCTCTTGCCTCAGAAGAGAGTTAACAAACTTTTTCATACCGTGTTACAGGGCACATAAAGTGTATTCATTCTTGAAGCATTTTCCTTTTTAAAGAGGAGGCCTGTGCTCAACACAAAATATGAAGGAAAGCACTGGGCCTTCCTCCAGGGGGTCCCTGTCCCTTGCCACCTCTTGTGCACAAAGGCAGCCACACACATGCACCCCTTTTCCCAGTGACCCCAGGCAGCTCTGCTCTGCCCCAGAGTGTGGGCTGGGCCAGGATCAGAAGCCAGGAGAATGGGCCCCCGTATCTCCTTCCTTTCTAAGCGACAGTGACAAGCTCCTGGCGCTCAGCAGTTGTGGGCAGCAGTCGTCCAGTGCTTCGGATGGAAAATTAGGAAAACAAATCTCGCCAGTGTCGGAGCTCCCCCGCCAGCACGCAGTGGTCTCCTGTGGTCCGTGTCCACAGCCCCGGAGTCCTCTCGCTCACCCCGCTAGTGGCCTTGTCCTTCCGGCAAGGGCATTCGACCATTTCCTCGTCTGTGGCTCAGCTTTTGGTCAGAGTTTAGCAAACACGGAGGCCCTCTGCATTTATGGGTCCATGTTTGGCAATTTAACATCTTTGTGGCTCTCTGGGCCAACCCACAACCTCTGTCCAAGTAATTTTACAGGCCCTTGTGGGCTGCCGGAGCCGGCAGCGGAGGCCCAGGGGTGGGATGTGGCGTCATCATGCTGACGTTCCCACCCTCCCCGTTTCTCCTCAGGTGCCAGCAGCCAGGAGCTAATTTGGAATGTTCTCACAGAGTTTGCTTCTTAAAAAATTCAGATTGCATGCCTAGGATTTCACCAGAGTCCAGAAAGCACCCCTTGTACTATTTCAGTAGCGGGATTGGCCGGGATGCGGCCTGAGGTGGCGGGTGTTGATTTTCGGTGAGAGACGGTGCCTGGGAGGAAGCCTCCGAGTGGGCAGTCGTTGGCACACAGATGCCCAGCGTTGGCACGGCCCCGGGAGGTCACGGGGCCCATTCCTTCACCCTGTCCCACCCAGCTCAGACCCCTCTGCCGTTTGCCTGCGCTGTTCATCCTACCAGTGACGGGGAACTCACTACCTGTCAGGAGAGCCCCTTTCCTTTGAAGAGCTGACAGTGTGGCCTCCCCACTTACTCCTTGAACTGGGCACACAGAGCCGAAAGACCCTGTTCTTGGGGAGCTCACGTTAGTTGGGGGAGACAGAGAAGTAAGTGACTGTGATGGTGCGAGTGCTCTGCAGGAGACAGAGCGGGTGTGAAATAGAAAGCCGCCCCTGGGAGAAAGCCTCCTCCTCTCCTGGTCCTGTGGATCCAGACTTAAAAGCCAGAGGGGACAGTCCCCTGAAGGACACAGAGGGAAAGGGCAGGAGGTCCTGGGAAAGGCCAGGGCCTGGGCAGGAAAGGGGATGTGTCCACCAGTGATGGGCTGGCCGGCGGCTGCGTGTGCTGGCGGAGGAAGGGGCGAGAGGGCCGGTCGCTGGGGCTTCACAGCCCGCGGCACTGAGCACAGCCGGACACTGAAGGGCTTGAAACGGAACTGTGATTGAGTTTCGAAAGCTTCTTCTGGCTGTTATGCAGACCGTGTGGAATGTGAGCAGAGCACTTGGATTTGGACGTCCTTAGCTCGTGGCAGAGGTCTGGGCTGGACATTCAGATGTGGGGGCTCTTAGTCCACACGGGTGTTCCCCGTCATGTGGGGAATAAAGTTACCGGGGAGAACAGGAGAGGAGGGGCAGAGAGAACGGGGTCCAGGAGGGGTTGGCAGGCGAGATTGGGAAGATGTGGCGGTGATGTGGGAGGAATGCCATGCCATGTGTCAATTAAGAAATTACTTTGTTGTCCAGCCGTTTCTGGTGGTCTCCATTCATGCGTGATGCGCTAGGCTTGGGTTTTATTCAGTTGCAGGGCTTGTCCTTAATGAGTCTAAACCTCTCTAGGGTCCCTGGACTGTTTCTTCAATTATTTGGAGACCACAGTTTTATCTCCTGGGGTCTTCCTTTCTCTAGATCAGTGGTTCTCAACCTTCTGGCCCTTTAAACACAGTTCCTCAGTGGTTCTCAACCTTCTGGCCCTTTAAACACAGTTCCTCATGTTGTGACCCAACCATAAAATTATTTTCGTCATGTAAATATCTGATATGCAGGATGGTCTTAGGCGACCCCTGTGAAAGGGTCGTTCGACCGGATAGTCTTAGGCGACCCACAGGTTGAGAACCGCTGCTCTAGATGATGCCTCCCTCTGGCAGGGGTTCTCTGGTGCTGGGGAGATGCCTCAGAGTCCCGCTGTGTGAGGATCTCCTCCCATCCCAGGCAGCTTCTGCTCTGAGGCTGGATGGGGGTTGGCTTGTGGATGCCTAGAGGATTCCAGGAATCTCTTTCCCTCTGCTGTACCCCTCCCCCCTCCTCTGCCTTCTCTGTCTTTTGTGGATTCCAAATGCAAGGAAAGGCAGTAGCATCATTTATGCATTTGTTTTCAGACAGATTGTTGCACTTCTCAGCACCCCCAGTGTGTTGTCCTGGAAAACCCAGGAGCCTGGGCATCAGGAGTCCTTGCTTTTTTGCTCTACCCACTGGAAGCTGGGGCAGGGCCCTGGCTGCCTGATGGAGTGGGCCCGGAGGAGGAGGACCTGGAGTGGGTGCCACATCACATGCAGGATGCAGTGGTGATGTGGGGGGATCCTGAGTGGGGCAGCCTTTGAGCTGGGCCTTGGACACTGAGAGGAACTGGAGGAGGCGTGCAGAGGAGAGCAGGGTGTGTGGGGGGACGAGCATGTCAGTGGTACATTGTGATGTGGGCAGGGGCCATATTAGGTCTAGTTCTTAAGTGCATGATGCTTGGCCCTTTTTTATACTTTAGGACTAAAAAGGAGAGGGGGCTTAGATTATTTTTACATGGAGAATGCCTTTTAAACCCAAAGATCTTGAAAAGAACTCAGTCATTCTCTAAGTACATTCTCCATTAAAACCTCTCATGGTCAGGCAATGAAAAGTGTCTTTCTCCTCCTCGCCATCATTTTCAATGGCCAAACCCAGCATTTCCAAGTGAGCTATTCTTAGAAAAAATTCTCTGATAACTAAAATTTGAAAGTTAAGCAGTCCCTCCCCCAACACTGCTTTACATGTCATTGTTCATTGTCGTGTCCAAGGAGGGAGGCTAATATACTTGACCCTCAATTTTTTTTTTTTAATCAACTGGTGGGTAAGTCTTCCCACCACAATTCTTTGGGAAACACAACCTAAACTGGTCCTTCTGCAACTAGAATTTTCCAACCAGGTTGTAAAGGGGCCTTGACTTTCAGGTACTTCAGGTACCTCAGTGGCTGTATTGTCTTTCCTTTCCAAGTCCAAGGACTTGTTAGCAGAACAAGACTATTGGTGTCAAACCATAGATATAAATTAGACGCTGGAAAATAGTCAGTGTGCCTACTTAGTTCCAGGGAGCCTCCTGCCTGGGAGTGCAGTTAATTGAATGGTTGTGTCAGGTTTAGTGAAACCCCTGCCTGAGCAGTTTGTGCTCACTGGCTGCCAGCCGTAGGTTCTGCCCTAGTTAACATGCCCCGTGCTCATGTGGCTTCCTCCTCGCTCTGAGCTCCGGGTCCACGTCTGTGGGCTGAAGACCCACGTAGCTTTCCACGGGGGCTCGCCATCTGCAGGGGCCGCAGCAAAGCTGGCTGGAGGTCTGAACCCTATTTCAAAGCCAGCAGCTGATCTGGATTGGGGGAGGGGGGCTGAGGTCCTGGGGGAGGACCTGCTGGGCCCCACATGTTCCAGCGGGTGGGCGAAGCCAAGCGCAAAGGCCACATTGTTTAGGATGGTGGCCTCTTGGCAAGTCAACTATTTCTGGAATGACATTGTCTCCAAGAAGTAAGGAAAATGGAGACTTGTGTGAGGGCTGTGGGCTGGGAGGTGTGAGGGTGGCGGCCCAGCCTTGTGAGCCCCGGGCCTTTGAGAGCAGCCGAGCATCATGCAGCTGTGTGGTGCTGCCTCTGGCAGCTGGGTTCGTCCCCTCCGATGGCCTCTTTCCTCACAGCTTGTTTCTCCCGTGGCCTCTTCAATTTATGTTCTAACTGTTCTCCTGATTGAGTCAGAGAGCTTTTCTGAATTGACCAGAAGGGGACTGGAGGGCAGTCGGGACAAGAGGGGGTGGCTCCGTACTGGCAGTGAGAGTGCAGGAGGACCCAGGTGAATGCACATTTAAAGGTGCTTCGTCTACCCTGGCTGGTGGCTCAGTTGGTTGGAGTGCCATCCAATGCACCAAAAGGCTGTGGGTTCCATTCCTGGTCAGGGCACGTATCCAGGTTGTGGGTTCAATCCTGGGTCAGGGCGCGTATGAGAAACAACCAATCCATGTTTCTGTCTCACATCAATGATTCTCTCTCTCTCTTTAAAAAATCAATAAACATATCTTCGGGTAAGGATAAAAAAATAAACAAATAAAACAAAAATGCTTCATCCTTTCTGGGCCCTTAACTTACTGGTCTGCAGGGCCCAGGCTAAGAATACAGCTGAGGGGGCAGATGCACTTCCTTCATTGCTTAGCTGCCGGTGGCAGGAATCTGACCTTGAAGTGAGCTTTGATCATAGAGCCACTCACCCTTCCCCGTATCTCCTGGGGAGCTGGGTCTGCCTGCAGCCACGGCCCATGTCCAAAGGCTGTAAGTAGCCTTTTCACCTGGCCCTCGCATTAGAACAGTAGGTCTGCTAAGAGTTTTAGGGCTTTTCATTCCTGTGCTCAGCACCAAGGATGGAGATGAAAAGGCTGCCACTGGGAATGCCACCATGTTTACGAGGCCCTGGGAGGCCGGGAGGAGGGCAGTGGGCACTGGCTGTGTCTCTGGTAGTGACTGCGAACTTATCCCGGGGCTTGGGTAGGTGTCTTCCCCCTGCAACTGGCCTCACAGTAGGTTTGCTCTGTATAAAACAGGTTTGCCATTGGCAGCTGTTCCATTGCATCCAACTAATAATTATCTTCCGTACATCTGATCTGTTGGGCTATTGCAGAGGTTGGTACATGGTAGCCTGCAAATTAAAAATGTGGTCAGCAGAACTAGGTAACAGAGCCATCCCTGTTCTAACCAGAGCGCGTGACCGCCAGGGAGAGTCGGGGCTCCCATATCCTCACCTGGGACCAGGCACCTGCGTGCCTGGAGCGTGTGGCGTCAGCTCTTCATCGCTGCCGCGCTGGTCTGGGCCAGTTCCCACGAGTGGTTTAGGCTGTGGAGCAAAGTCTTATGGACCTCGGAATCACCTCAGGGCATCGAGGGCTTCTCTTCGGGACAGTACCAACTGGGCTTTGGGATCTTTACCCAGCGCTTCCTCCTGGTCTCTGTTTCCCCTTCTGCCCATCAGCAGCTTGAATGGCCAGCGGCTGAGGAAAGAAAAGTCCCTTCACTCCTCGCAGGGGGACCCAGTCCTGCCCAGGGCTCCACTAGCGCTTTGAGTTTGGGAATTCTCACTTCTTACTGACTGCCATGTCTCCTTTACCGTGTCATCTTTTAAATTGGTTCTAATTGTTTACGTATTACATGAAAATAATCTCCTTATTAAAAATAAATCAAATGATATAGGTCAAATGAAGGCCTTCTGAACCAAATTGTCCTTCATTCTAGCTCCAGTTCCTTGGGGTAACCATTGATATGAGTATAGCAAGTCATTGCTTCCATTTCCAATGAACACACACACATTCATGCATGTGTACATATGTATACACATGTAGTTTTTTGGTGTGTATTTACATAATGACATCATGTTGTGTGTACACCTTATTCTTTTTTTAATGTATTTTTATTGATTTCAGAGAGGAAGGGAGAGGGAGAGAGGGATAGAAACATCAATGATGAGAGAGAATCATTGATCAGCTGCCTCCTGCACACCCCCCAATGGGGATAGAGCCCACAACACAGGCATGTGCCCTTGGCCTGAACCCCAGACTCTTTAGTCCTCAGGCTGATGCTCTATCCACTGAGCCAAACCAGCTAGGGCTACCTACTTTCTTTTTGTTAATATTTGCCTGGTGCCTCTTTTAAAAATCTTTGATTTTTTTCTTACTTGATTTAGGTGTACCTCTTATATAAGACTATACATAAGAATGATGTAATTCAAAATGAACTTCTACATCGTATGAGTTACTTGAATCCATTCACATATATTGTAATTGATGATGTAATTGGACTTACTATCTTTATGTATGTGTTTTATTTATTGTGATTCTAGTTGAAAATCTTCCTCTTTAACTTTAGTCCTCAGGGCGTTAACCAACCAAAGGGCCTGACTCAAAACAGTAGGTGTTCAACAAATGCTCATTGCATAAAAGCTTCCTGATCTACTAATTCTGATCTGATTTGAGAAGCAACTATTGACAAAATATCTCAGTTGTAATGGAAATGGGACTAAAGTTCAAATTATTGGTAAACGAAGTTTCAAGAAGGATTTAGTTACATTATTTAGTCTAAGGGATATTCCCTATTCATGTAGATTTAACAAAACCATGTAGGAGATTCTGAGTTTTCTCCCCATATGAGGTCTGGTAGAAGTTCCCGTTGTCATGGCAGTGGAGGTAAAGACTAAGGTGAGATCTCAGACCTGGAGAGGAAAACCCAGGATGTGGTCTGCGCCAGCCACGCTCCTTCTGCGGGTGTGCGTTGAGGACCCCCCCGCCCCCCGCCCCCAGCAAAGCTGAGTCGCGCTGTTTTAGTTGTGGATCTGCATCTTGTCTCAGATTGCTTTAGGTTTCTAGCTTCACCTACTGGAGTGCTGGGTAATTGGTTTACTTAAAAATAATAATGTGATGGCAACATTAGCTTTATTGCCGATGGTTCATCAGGAGAACCACTGTGCTGGAGACAAACGTTTCGTTGGGGATATATAAAGATGAAGCCAGGATGGCTCAGAACCCATTCAACATCGATTTCTTACTTTAATTGATAAAGAAATTGAAAAAATAAAAAAGCACATGTTCTGTCACAGTGAAAAGGACACCACGCTGGAGTCAGGCCCTCAGGGTTTGGCTGTGCCAGTGGGCTCATCCAGACGTCCCTGGACACCTCTGTCTTCCAGGACAAAGGAGCTGAAGTAGTCGACCTCTCCTGTTCCTTCCAACTCTAATGCCTCTCCTGTGTCTGGAAAATCTCATGGGAAGCTCCAGTGACAGTTAATCTACCCAGCACCTTTAAAGTTCACCATGAGCTATGACTTGTAACCTAAACCAGGTTTATATCCAGCTAGGATTATAAACCCTCCACATTTCATAGCGGTGGGTGCTGTGTTGCGCATCAACGTGCTTTTTCTGAGCCGTTGCACACTAGCGGGTTCCTGAGCAGAGAAGATAACCCCGGGCTCTTCCGGTTGCGTTTGCGTGTTCAGAGCAGTGATGTCTGGTGCGTCTTTGGCACTTGGAAGGAAGGACACAGGTGACAGGTGGGCGAGGCCCAGCGCAGCTCTGCTAAGTGGACGCTCTGGGTTTCCCTCTGGAGAGCAGAGCCCAGGTGTGTCCAGTCCTCCTCGGTTGCTGAAATGACATTATTTGCAGTAGGTGGTGAACTCCAGAACTCTTTCTTGCCTGACTTTCAGAAGGAAGCCTGGAGATTTGATCTAAGGCGAGGGGGTTCCATAAAGAGGCGGAAGTGTAATCCATGACCACTGCACACATGATTTGAGCACAAACTGCTCTGCGCTGAGGTTAATGATGAGGGTCAAGATTGGCCAAGAACAGATACAGCTTCGCTGAGCAAATGGATCTTCATAGCTCTTCTCCATCAGCATTTTCTTCCAATTTTCTACCATTTCCTTATTCCCATCCATCCCCAAGATATCTATATTCTTTGGGGGATGCTAACATTTTGAACAGTGGTTTTAAGCTATTGTAATGTAAGGATTCCAATAAGCCCTTCAGAAACCTCTGAAGTGGAGAAGAGAGAAGTCAGTGGGTGGGGCTCAGACCCTCTTTAACACATACATATATGTGTAATTAATACATTTGGCAGAAAGACTGGAAGGCAACTCAATACATTTTAATTTGAATTTAACTGCTAGTGGTAGGACTGTAGATATTGTCTTACAGCCCTTTCCTAAAATGTCCACAATTGACTTTTAAGAGGACAAAAGTGAATTGTCCGATTTTGCTCATAAAAGAGGGCTTGTGCAGCCTGGGAGGACTGTGGCTCTCAAGGGTCATGGTGCACCAGGCCCCATGCTCCTCGTGACCAGGCCCTCCCTTGGCCATGCTGGTGGTGCTAACCCGTATCTCTTCCCTCCAGAATGGCTGCAGTCTGTCCAGGCCACCATGATCCTGTCCATCATCTTCAGTGTGCTGTCCCTCTTCCTGTTCTTCTACCAGCTCTTCACCATCACCAAAGGGGGCCGGTTTTACCTCACTGGGATCTTCCAGATTCTTGCTGGTAAGTGGTGACGATGAAGTGCATGCAGGAGCTGAGCCTGATCAGTTAGAAGAAGGGTGTGGCCCCGGAGTGATTGATGTTTCCTGAGTCTGCTCATGGGATGGTTTTCATAAAGTACAGATGTGTGCGTGTGTGTGTGTGTGTGTGTGTGCACCTGAGCATTTATCTTAGAATCAGGGAACTACCCACTTCTTCATGGAATGGTGTGCATAGGAAATAGGAGTTAGGGTTCTGGAAGGAAGGTTCCTGACCCAATCCGACCTGTCACCAGGAAGAAAGCTGCAATATGGACCCACGATCAGAGTTCAATGCTGAGGGTATCAGTACAGCAGAGGCCAGTCCTGAGGATGGATTCTTAGAGATTAGGTTATGCCCCAGGGAGCTATTCGGCCTCAGCCTAGAGAATGGCCCTGACGCGCTGTTGAGAACAGCCAAGGTGTTCTCGGGTGCGTCTCTTACTCTGCAGCGATGAAGCCACGCTAACAAACTCCTGCTCTCCTGCACTACAGCTTCTCCGTTCCCCTGGGCTTGATTTCCTGTTGTCACTTCAGGTGTCTTCATTTTTTCACCATTGTATAACCCGCCATCATTTCCCAAACAGGGGTCCCTGACAGCACATAAGATCTTTATCTCCTCCCTAAACTGCTTTCAAGCCCCCCCATTGGACAGGCTGTATGATGCGAGAGTCCTAGAGGCCTCTAGTGTAGAGGGCGAATCCTCTGACTTTGTCTCTCTTTTCTGAACAGTGTCTTACTCTACTAATTCAGCCTTTTGTCCATTGACTGCCAACTGACTGAGTCAGCGGGACATTGAGAGGAATAAGAGACAAATGTGGCGGGTTCTATAGCCCAAGTTACTAAATCACAGACTCCATATGGACCAGAGTACATCTGGCTGCTGTGAGATGTTCTAGATTCTGGCCATCCGAGTAGGCAAATGGCATCTTGTTTTAATTGGTTGTCAGAATGTCCCCCGTGCTGAGTCACCAACTTGTGCTCAGAAGCAGTCATGTGGAGGGTTGAAAACAACCCATGCATTCTGGATGGATGGATATAATGGCTTGCACAGGGCTGTATGGATGGACACAGCCTGAGGTTGAATATTGATGACCTTTTCTAAAAGCCAGAGAGTTACTGGAAAAAGCAAGTAACCTGGAGATCCACTTCCCATTAAATATTTAAATATAACATTTCAATATGCACAGTGTTAGGGTTTCAAAACCAAATAGTGCTTTGCACTTGCACAGTTTTATTTTACCAAACCAAGCTCCTGGATTGTCGCCAGCTTTGTGAAATTACTAATTATGCAGTAAGATCATCTGTAGGCATGCTAGCAGCAGAGTTATCATTACTCACTCCATTTCCAGAGGTGATACACAAGCCTAAAATGTATTCTGGGATTTCTTTGGTTCACCATTTAAGTGTGATGGGTATTCAAATGATGATTATACCCATTGTAGCAATGGATGTGTCCTCAAGATAAAGTAATATAGACCTAGGAAGCAGAAGTTTCATGAAATATTTATATTTGATCTGCACAAGCTTGTTACTTGACTGATGAGTAAGCTGGCCTTGGGGGAGAATAACCTGAATGCTCCCACTCCCTCAGACCACGGGGATGAATACAGGTAGGCGCCTCTTTATATTGAGAGATGCAGAATACACCACCATTTCCAAGGAACACAAAATCCAAGGTAGAAACTCTGCTTTCTGCATTATTTTTCATTGACCGATTTACAGTGGAAGCTCAGGGAAAATTTGCATTATTTACTATTCTTAAGGTCCCATGCACCTGTGATGAATAAGAGCCTGCACCTTCAGAACTACTTAGACTGAAAGCACTGGCTGAGAAAAGCCCGTCGCTGTTGCAGGGGCTCCTCAGAGCAGGCAGCCCTTTCCTCTCCCACTGAGCTAGCTCAGCATTAAATCCTGTAACAATGCCTCTGCAACCACGTCCTGATAAGTCCAGAGTTAACGACCATGAAGTCGCAAATGCTGGCCCTGCCCTGTTTTAAAGTATTTCGTTCAGCAAAAAGCTCTTAGCAGTTGAGGTTTTCTAATCTTCCGATGCGTATTTACTGTCCGTACTCGCTTCACTGCTTTGATTCACCTCTGAACCCAATGCAAGCCTTGTTAGAACTCTGTAAAAACCCCTGAATTTAAAAGCACTAAGTTGTTCTTCCTTTATCCCCTTCAAATCTAGCTGCTTATCTCTCACAAGACCCGGTTTTCAGTTATGAGTTTGTCAGTTTAGCTGTCCATATCTTGAATTAGAAATGTTGAGCCAAAAATAGCAGTTGTAAGTTGTAAGTCCTACGAATGCTCAGTTCTTAACTGTTAACTCCAGCCAACAGGACCTGGAAGTTTGTCTTCTAGGAACCTCAGGTCTCTGGAATGTTGCATTTGAACTTGCTGTAGGGTCTTTCCATTAAAATTGAGAACTAAACGGGTTAGGGATTTGACAGATTTCCTGACTCTAAATGTGTGGCAACTCTAAATCAATGTTGTCACGTGTGTTTCCCGATTCACATCCCATTTAGAAACCAGCAACTAGAGAGAAAAGTAGGGAAGGTAGTTGGAGTTGAGAACTGGGGACAGCCTGAGGAGTTACAGCTTACTGTGGAGAAACAGATCAGGAAAGCTGAAACAGACAAACACAAAAAGGGGAAAGGAGGGAGGGAGAGGGAAGCAAGTAGCCCCGCAATCATGGAATGTAAATCAAAGTGTTCCTGCCACAGTAGGTAGGGTCCACGCAGGGCAGATGCATCCGCAAAGCCAAAAGCATTTTTAAAAAAAATATATTTTATTGATTCTTTACAGAGAGGAAGAGAGAGGGATAGTTAGAAACATCGATGAGAGAGAAACATCGATCAGCTGCCTCCTGCACACTCCCCACTGGGTATATGCCCGCAACCAAGGTACATGCCCTTGAGTGGAATCAAACCTGGGACCCCTGAGTCCCCAGGCCGTTGCTCTATCCACTGAGCCAAACCGGTCAGGGCAAAGCCAAAAGCATTTTAAGTGGAAGCCACCAGACTCCCAGGTGACAGGTGCAGGCTGGATTGTCCTGCATAGCTTCTCTTGGGGCGGGGGGAGGGCAGCTGTGATCTTTACAAATGGGTCACCTAAGGGTGCGGGAAGGTAATGAGAGGTGTGTGGGGCTCTTGGGCTGACTCTAGATTCGGGAGCTGCGTCTGCCTTGCTCCAGATTACAGCTCTGCGTGTGGTTATAGGTCCACCTGCTTTGCTGTGTCATCCTTTCTCCATTTCATAACAAGCCACAAGTCTCACATTTAAGAGCTGTCTTTCCGTGATTACATACTTCTTAGGTTGGCTGCTTCTTAAAGACATATCAAGAGGCATCTTCACCTAGTTAAGTGCTTTTCGAGCTTAGCTGCACAACAGAATTACCTTTTAGAAGAGGGGGTGCTTTTTAAAAAAATTCCCGTGCTCAGACTTCATCCCTGGAGAGTCCTACTTACGAGCTCCTGGGTGGGGCCGCTCCCTGGGTGACTGAGGTTCCTCTAGGTTCGGAATGACAGGGTGTAGCCTTTAAACAGCCCCCAATCCCACTGCCAGTTCTTCAGGGACATTTCTTCACAGACAGCTCCTCCTGTTCACAAGCCACCGATTCTTCTCTACCTCCTTCTTAGACAAAGGCCATGCTGATCCTGTGTCTGGGTTTTGGTCTCATTCTCATTTGCAGAGCCTATAGCCACCTGGTCCCAGATAGTAGTTACCCTTGCCCTAGCTGGGTTGCATTGGGTTGCACTAGATGGAAAACATCAAGAAATTCATATAGATGCACACCTGAAAAGGAGCTGTGCATATTTTTATTGATTTCACTCCTTACACCAGCCATGAGCTCTGTGCACACCACATAAAAGAAGGCCCCAAATAACCTACTCGCCGGATGACTCATAACTGTGGTCCATAGGCAGAATCAGACTCAGGTCACATGTGTAGTGACTGTTCATTGTCATTGAAAGGAACAGAAAACATGGGAGAAGGAGACTCCCGAGTGGGTTTTACTTGCTGTTTGTTTTGTTTCCTGTCAGGTTGATATAGGTATAGATACAGGGCTTTAGGATGAAATCATTTGAAAGATGAATAAGAGCACAGTGCCTCCTCTGTTCTGAGTGGATCAAGGCAGCTTCAGTTGGGCACCACATTCAGCACCCTCCTTATGAGAGAATCATTCCATCAAGCTCTCTGTTTTCCTTGTCTTGCTCATGCTCTTCCTGAATTCCCTTCTCACCTTTCTTCACCTGGCTAACTCTTATACATCCTTTAGTCCCAGGTCAAGCACCATCTCCCCATCAGGCTTCCCCAGTCCCTAGTTTGGGCTCAGTGCCCATCCATGCATTTCTCTCACCCTCTCTTGAAGTCACATCATACAATATTGGAAGTTTCTACTGACATGTCTGTTTTTGAATGACGCTCACCCCATGAAGGTAGGGGCTGGGTCTCTTTATCTAGATGCTCTAGAACAGTGCCTGCACACAATAGGTACTCACTGCATGTTTTTTGAACCAATTAGAATAAAAATAAGGAAGTTTAGAGAATTCCCACCATTTCTTTCTTCCTTTGCATTCGGCCCCTTGGTTGCTCCCTCCCAAAGTTTTGGGCTCTAATCGCTCACCTGCAGCTGCTATCATCACTAAAGGAGGCTTGAGGTCTCCTCTTCAAGAGGACTCTAAAGGAAGAATTTTCTGGGAGTTGTTCAGAGCCAGCCATCCCTAGGCAGGTAGAAACTCTTGTGAACTCTTGAATGGGCAGCACTTTTATGTTGTTTGGACAGGTTGTGTCCTTCCACTTAAAAATGGCCTACACTCTCAGATGCAGGCCCCTCTCAGGGCAGGTCACTGCCAAAGCACAGACTGTCACCTGTGGGGAAAGCAGAGCACCTGCCAGTGTGTCAGGAGCTTCACTTACCTTCACCATAAGGACCTTCACTTACCTTCACCATAGGGACCTCACTTACCTTCACCATAGGGACCTTCACTTACCTTCGCCATAGGGACCTCACTTACCTTCGCCATAGGGACCTTCACTTAACGTCACCATAGGGACCTCACTTACCTTCACCATAGGGACCTCACTTACCGTCACCATAGGGACGTCTGACTTTTAAGGACTATTTCATGGCATTAACTGCTCTCGATTCCAGGGCACAACTATTGCTTTATGTATAGAAAGCCTTGAAATAATGTATCCCCTAAAACTCCAGTCTACTGACAATAATAATTATAACGTGTGTATCCTCTCTTTTTGTTGCTTTTTAAAGCAAAACTTAAATTCATTTGCTTCTGAGGTTCCACTTGGGTAGATGTCATAAATTAAGCCATCTAGTTAGTCATCACACTTGTGTATCCTGCCTCTCTCCATCCCTCTTGGTCATTGGTGGAATGTTCTCTCTTTGATGTTTTCTTTGCCATTGAAGTCTGAGCACAGCTGGTCTCCATGGCTACGATGGCATTTTCCACGCCAGTGCTGGTTAGACACACCCCATTTGGAAGCCCTACCAACACGATATGCATTGTCCTGGCCTCTCAACATTCTCTTTAACCTCCCTCTCTCCTTTGGTCATGCTTCTCTTTTTATAGCCCTGCCCTCATTGGGTAGCTAGGCTATAGCTCAAGAGGCAACTTCAATATTTCTTAAAGATAAGAATTAGCACTTTAGAGAGGTGAGTCATGGAGCAGTGGGGGAAGACCACTGAGGATCATGGGCCGCAAGGCTAATAGTGTGTCCCCAGCAGATTAAAACTCTATCTCTAAAACAGATTTGCCAGCTGCAGTTCCCCCTCTGATACAGATGTCCTTGCTGCCTCTCAGACTTTCTGTAGGTAGTGGGATCCTGGCTCTGATCCCACTGTAGTTCTAAGACTATTGTGTGGCTTTCCCGACGGGGGCCAGTGGAGTAGGAGTGTTCTGCTCTGACTTGCAGAAGGACAATATTATCAGGGCAGTGAATGTGACAAATTCCAATTCTGCACTTTATTCAAACAAAGTTGCAGTGTCCCATCAAATAGCAGTGAGGTTAGATGTAGGTGGTCCAGACCATCGGGAGCTTTGGAACCGCAGGAATCCCACACAGCCTGCTGCATTCATAATAGAGTCACTCAGAGCCTTTCAAAGACCCTGCTTTCAGGAGGAAACAGAGCAGGCTTTGTGCAACTCCAGGCTGGGTGCTGAGGTCACTGGACCCCGCCCCACAGGGGATCCTGACAGCCATGGTGGGCATGGACTATCGCATTTGAACTTACCTGCTTCGTGAGGACCAAGGTGGACATGTTCTTCTCCTTCCCACACCAAAGGGCTGCAGTGGTGGCCAGAGAGGGTGGCCTGGCCTACCAGTGTATGTGACATCGTTGCACCCTCTTTTGGCTTCAAATCTAACCTTGGAGGAACCAAGAACTGTTGAAAGGGGCCCGGTGCAATGAGCTTGCCCTTGATAGTCTCCTCCCCCTGCATGTCCTGTCCTTCCTCCTGTCTCCTCACTTTTCATCTCCGTCTGTTCTGTCTGCTTGTTCATGTCTTACATGACAGTCCTGCTGAGGGGATTAGCATGGAGTCCTGCCCCTGTGCTCTGCCTGGAGCCCAACACTTGCCATGACACAACTCCGATAATGGTAAAGTGTCACTGCACTTTCATTGGCTCCAGAAAACACCCCCTCATTTGGAGAGTGGTCACAGGTTTCCATACCGAACCATCCTTATAAGGAGATAGGTAGGTTTATCTTGCAACCTGAATTCTCGCTGAACACTCTGTGGTAACTGGGAATTGGTGGCAGTTAAAGCAAGAGAAATGGGGCAGAAAAGATGGCAAAGATGATGGATGGCCTGCGTCACACAGATTGGAAGTGGAGTGCTGATTGTTTCTTGTGTCCCTGTATCTTCAAGCCCCCTGCTGTCACTCCTGGACTTGGCAGCAGGTTCTTCCAGAGTCCTACATGCTCTCCGCATGCAGCGGTGTCTGCCTCCCTGCAGCCCACGTGGGGGTCTGGTGTGTGTGTGTGTGTGTGTGTGTGTGTGTGTGTGTGTGTGTTCAGGGCAGTGAGTAGTGTGGGCAAGTGCCCAGGTCCTGTAGACCCTGCAGTCGGGGGTGGAGAGGGGCCCCCTGTGATCTCTCCCTCACTCGGATTGTCCTTCTCTTTCCCCAGGTCTGTGTGTGATGAGCGCAGCGTCCATCTACACGGTGAGACACACAGAATGGCACATCTACAACTCTGATAACTCCTATGGATTCGCCTACATCCTGGCCTGGGTGGCCTTCCCCCTGGCTCTGCTCAGTGGGTTCATCTATGTGATCTTACGGAAACGCGACTGAGGTGCCCAGTTCATCTGAGGCTCTGGGCATACGCAGGGGAGGGAGGAAGGAAACCTAAAAAAAGAAAAAAAGAAACAAAAAAACCAAAAGCTAGCCAAAAACCCAAACTCAAACCAAACCAAACAGAGTGCAGTTAGGGGGGGTGGGGTTAGTGTTGATTGAAGATGTATATAATATCTACGGTTTATAAAACCTATTTATAACACTTTTTACATATATGTACATAGTATTGTTTGCTTTATATGTTGACCATCAGCCTTGTGTTGAAACCTTAAAGAAGTAGCTAAGGAACTTTACATCCTAACTGTATAATCAAGCTCAGTATTATTGTTTTGTTTTTGTTTTGTTTTGTTTTACCCAGACATAAAATAACTCCATCTCGCCCCTTCCCTTTCATTTGAAAGAAGATACCTCCCTCCCACTCCACCTCATTTAGAAAACCAAAGTGTGGGTAGAAAGCCCAAATGGCCAAAAGCCCTCTCACAGTGGTGACCTGTGTTCTCACAGAGGCACACACTGCCCATGCCCACGCCAAGCCTTACGCACGTGGACAAAACCCTCAAACTGGAGCCCTTGGCAAAATCACGGCTGTGGCTTCGGAATGCTCGCCCCTGAGGTGGGTGTCCTGGTCACATGTCTAGATGAGAAATTAGTGACAAAATAAAACCTATGAAATGGTGCTATGTATTTACCATTCCTTATGATCACTAATCTTCTAAACTACTCACTGGAAATTCAATTAACAATTTTACACCATAAAGTAGAATGGAGACTGAATAATTCTGTGTAATATAAATGGTTTATAACTGCCTTTGTACCTGGCTGGGCTGCTATCATTATTATGATAATAAGTCATAAACACAGCTTTATCACTCCCACATTTCCCTGCGGTCGGAGGGTCAGGACGAGTCTCTAGACCCTTGCGGCCACGAGTTTCCAGGACTCCGCTGGGTCTAGGCTGTTCTCTGTCTCCAAGGACTGTCTGGCAATGACTTGTATCGGCCACCAACTGTAGATGTATATATGGTGCCCTTCTGATGCTAAGACTCCAGACCTTTTTGTTTTTGCTTCGCTTTTTCTGATTTTATATCAACTGTGTGGACTAAGATGCATTAAAATAAACATCAGAGTAACTCACTGATCTCTCTTGGGTTTTTGTGGGGACCTGGGTGTGGGTGTGAGTGTGAGTGTGAGGTGCATGTTAGAGTGGAGGGGAGCACTTCAGTGGAAAGGAAGTTGAGCAGATGATCAGCATTGCAGTTTGGTTCCCAAAACGTAGATTTGTACAGGCCTTCCAGAAGCCTGTGCAGATGTCTGCTGATTGCACAGGGCCGAGAACTTCAGCTCCTAATACTGCCCTGAGGGAGGAAAAGGGTGACCATGTCATCCTCTGGGTTCTGGGCTGTGACTCATTCGTACTTTTACCCATTGACCTTTTATTGTGCATCTGTGATATACCAAGTTAATGATGCATTTAATATTCTTCAATATTTATTGAGCACCTATGTTGAGCCAGAGGTCAAGAGAAAATAATACAATTCTGAGAAAATAACATGTCTGAGGCTGGACATGTTACTTAAATGAAGGTGCCACGTCGTGTTGATGATATGGTAGAGGCTAAAAGGAGATAGTAAGTGTGAGATACTTGGCATGGTGATGGTGGGTAGAAAGTATCCTATAAATTAGTGTTTATCACAAATGTTATGATCGAGGCGTGGGAGAAGATGTTGATTGTTCTGGGGAATTTCAGGATTGGGCTGCACATTAGAATCCCATGCTGGGTCCACTCCGGGATTCCGATCCCTGTGTCTTGGGGGCACCCTCCCTGCTGGTGATGGCAGTGTACAGCCAGGGTGACAGCCTCTGTGACTCCCACTGATGATGAGATGTTTATGTACTAAGGTAGCACCTGTGAAATGCAGAGTCTGACTCTGTAGGTCTGGGGTGGGGGTGGGGGTTCTGTGTTTCCAGGTAGAGCCTGAACCATGCTGGTGCTGCTGGTCACACCTGAGTAGCAAGGACCTAGCAGGAAGCCCCCGGCAGGCTCCTCACACTCTCATGCCCTTGGACATGGATGATGCAGGGCTTCTTCCTTCTGAGGGTGTCCATGGTGACCAGCACACTCTGCCTCTGACTCCGACTGATTGGTTCAGTGGCACAGATGGCCATGAAATGCACGTGAGACACAGGCGATTGGGAAGCTGGGAATCTTACTTCCAAGCTCATGCTTTGCAAATGTGTACAGGCATACCTCCGAGACTGTGGGCCAGTGCCGGACCACTGCAGCACATCAAGTCCACCGTCCTGCTGGTGAGGCTTTTGCCTTTAATTTGTAAGAAAACACAGCATCTGCAAAGTGCAATAAAATGAAGTCTGCCTGCACTTGTATTTCATAAACTCTCTTTTATAGACTATAAAGAAGGACATTTCATAATGATAAAAAGCTCAATACACCAGGAGGGTATAACAGTTGTCAACATATATGCACCTAATATTAGTACACCAAAATATATGAAGCAAAAACTAACAAAAATGAAGGGAAAAGAGACAACTAATAAGTGTTGGAGACCTAAATACTTCATTCATGGGGTAAACAACTGAACAGAAAATCAACAAAGAAATAAAATACTTGAAAAGCCCTCTGAAACAATTGGATTTAACAGAAATCTATAGAACATTCCACCTAACAACCACAGAAGATATATTCTTCTCACATGTACACAGATTCAGCCTCCAAGACATGTCACGTGCAAGGCCATAGAACAAATCTCAATAAATTTAAGAGGATAAAAATAACACAAAGTTGCCCTAACCGGTTTGGCTCTGTGGATAGAGCATCAACCTGCAGACTGAAAGGTCTCAGGTTTGATTCCAGCCAAGGGCATGTACCTTGGTTGCGGGCACATCCCAGTAGGAGGTGTGCAGGAGGCAGCTGATCGATGTTTCTCTGTCATCGATGTTTCTAACTCTCTATCTCTCTCCCTTCCTCTCTGTAAAAAATCAATAAAATATATATTTTTTTAAAAATAACACAAAGTTCCCACAATAGGAAGAAATTAGGAATCAATGGCGGGAGGAAATTGAGAAATAAATATGTGGAAATTAAACAACACACCACTAAATAAACAATAAGTTAAAGAAGAAAACAAAAGAAAAGTCATAAAATACTTTGAGGTAAATGAAAATGAAGAAATATCAAAATTTAGGGGAGGCAGCTAAAACAGTGGTTAAAGTGAAATTTATAGTTATAAATGAATATTAAGAAGATCTGAAATTAATCTAGCCTTCTACCTTACAACACTGGAGAAAGGAAAGCCTATTAAACTGATAGCACAAGGAAGAAATTAATAAAGATTAGAACAGACACTAACAAAATGGAAACAGAAAAAAAAATAGAGAAAAATCAGGGAAACCAAAAGCTGTTTTTTTGTTTTTGTTTTTTAAGATAACAATGTTGCCCTAACCGGTTTGGCTCAATGGATAGAGCATCAGCCTACGGACTGAAGGGTCCTGGGTTCGATTTCGGTCAAGGGCATGTATCTTGGTTGCAGGCACATCCCCAGTGAGGGGTGTGCAAGAGGCAGCCGGTCGATGTTTCTCTCTCATTGATGTTTCTAACTCTCTATCCCTCTCCCTTCCTCTCTGTAAAAAATCAATAAAATATATTTTTAAAAAAAGATAACAATGTTGACAACTCTTTAGCTAGATTTATTGTGATATAAGAAGAAATATATATATTAGGTCTTCCTCATGGGTTCCAGGCACAGAGCTGAAACCCTCTTAACTTCCTGAGTGAAAAGAGAGGAGGAATTTATTGTTCATAATATGCCCCTTTCAGTCACACCAAGTTTATGCTAATGAGGTGATATGTGGAGGATGAGAGCTGGTTGCCAGAGGAATCAGCCCAGTGATTAGAAAGTTGGAAATTCAGTCCCACCTCCTGACTTCTGGAGGGGAGAAGGGCTGCAGATTCAGTTAATCCCCGTGGCAATGATCTAACCAATCATGCCTATGTAGTGGGATCTGTAAAAATCCTAGTACGGGTCAGGGAGCTTCCAGTTTGGTGAACAAATCCACGTGCAGGCAGAGTGGTGCACCTCAAGCTCCACGGGTTGGAAGATGCTCCCAGACCTCACCCTATGTACCTCTTCATCTGGCTGCTCACCTGTGTCCTCTATAAAATCCTTTATAACAAACCAGTACATGTAAGGAAAGTGCTTTCCTGAGTCCTCTGAGCCATTACAGCTAATTAGTGAATTGAGGTTAGTGTCCTGGGAACCCCTGACTTGGATCCAAGTTGGACGAAGTGTGGGTAACCCCGGGACCCACTACTTGCAACTGTCATCTGAAGTGGGGGCCGTCTTCTGGGACAGAGCCCTTCTCACTAGGGTAATCTTTCTTGAGCCAACTGATTAGGAACATTACTTACATCTGCAAAATCCCTTTACTGTAGCACCTGATTAGTGTTTGATTGAATAACTGGGAGACTGCTGTTCTTCTTTCTGTCCTTGTAGTTTATTGTAGCCAAGTTGGCACATCATAAACCATCACAGTGAGTGGATAAAAGAGCTGTTGTACATTTATACCAGGGAATATTATGCAGTAGTAAAAGAGAAGGCTCTCTTACCCTTTAAGACAGTGTGGAGTGACCTGGAGAGCATCATGCTAAGTGAAATAAGCCAGTCAGTGAAAGACAAGTGTCACTCTCATATGTGGCATCTAATGAACAAAATAAATTATTGAACAAAATAGATCCAGAGACATAGAAGCATAGAACAGACTGTGAAATCTCAGAGGGAGAGTGGGGGTGGGTGGATAAACCAAAGAACTTGTATTCACATATGCACAACCCATGTTCACAGACAATAGGACGATGTCCAACCAATTGAGCCACACCAGCCAGGGGTTTTTGAATAACTTTTTATTTACTTTTGGTTGATAGACACTCTCTTGAACCTGGATCATAGAGAATACCAGAATTTATTCAGGTTACAACTCTCAAATGAGGATCTTGGGCCTTAGGGTCCTCACTGACACGTTTGTGGCTTTGGAAGCTTTGAAGAGTTTTCAAGGCTTTAGTGGATGTTTAGAGGCTTGTGATGCTGTGATGCTTTTCAGAATCTCTGCTTCGTCCTTTCCCTCCAGGGAAGAAAGGGCTGAACAAAATATGACAAGTCCTGCCTTTTGTAGTTGCTGGAGCTTGGCATCATCCTTCTCCGTCATACAGACACCTCTTAGGACTAAGTCTCTACCATTCATGCAAGCTGTATGTGACCTGGGCCCTACATGCATCTTAAAGTTCGCTTTCTGCCACCATTGCTTTTACTCCTTCTGTTCCATGGATCTTACTGTTCCCCAAAATAGCAAACACACTTCTCCCTCAGGGCCGCTCCACTTGCTGTTTCTTCCACCTACTCCATGGCATTCTCCAGCACCTCCCAGCTTTATGCTGTCACCTCCGAGGAGAGATGTTCCTTGAAAAAGACTGTTTAAAACAGTTTCTCCACCTGCTTCATTCTTCTTCATAGTTAACATTTACTACTGACATTTTAGTTATTCATATATGTGTGTATTTGGTTCTCTCTATTTCACTTGAACAAAGCTCTAGAAAGTCATTACCTTGGTTTGTTTATGGCTGCATTCTAAGGGCATGAAACAATGCTTAATAAATACTTGTTGATTGATTGAGTGATAAACAATGGTGGGTCCTGTTTCTCACTTAACTACGTTGCCAGCATCCACTGCTGGGGTACAGAACTCAGTGTAGGATAACTATATGAAAAAAACAGAAGGCATTTAAGCATCTAGGCCAGCGGTTCTCAACTTGTGGGTCGGGACCCCTTTGGCGGTCGAACGACCCTTTCACAGGGGTCACCTAAGACCATCCTGCATATCAGATATTTACATTACGATTCATAACAGTAGCAACATTACAATTATGAAGTAGCAACGAAAATAATTTTATGGTTGGGTCACAACATGAGGAACTGTATTTAAAGGGCCAGAAGGTTGAGAACCACTGATCTAGGCTCTTAGAATGGTTACAGACAAATAGAATGGGGTAGACAGATGCATACCCAGAATCTCTGTGGCATACTTACAATTTGATCAAAGTTCAAAATGACATGGTTGCATCCCAAAGTGAGAAATAATAGTGTCACCCGCCATTTATTTAGTGCCTTTCTGCTCAGTGCCGGAGTGTTGCCACACATCGTTTCTTTGATGCTGCATGTGAAATTGATATGAAAATCTGAACCTACAAAACCAGTCAATTAAGGGGGGCTATTTGCATGACAAAAGAATTCTTTGTGGTACAAAAGGATTAGTTCAGGGTTCCTTTAAATAGCACCTCTACCAGTGTATTAAAGTGTTTATTTATAGGTCATTAACTGCTTGACCAAGATGCCTCAGGGCAGAGCAACTAAAAGACCACTGGTCAGGAGGCCCTACCAGTGGAAGATCAATTAAATTTGAAGACAACATATCTTTGATATGATGCATAAAGATAATGGGGAAAGGGGATTCACTTGCTCAAATTTGTTTTATCACATCTATTGAATGAACTGCATACCTATGTGTTCCTATTGATGCCGGCCAAGGCAGATGTGTTCTCTGCTCTGTGTGGCTAAATCTGATGTGTCTAGGGTCATAGCTATGTTTGGCCTCCTTTTGGTTGTACTTTAATTAAGAGGTGAAATTATTAAAGTGGCAGATGTTTCTGGCCTGAGGACCTGGGTCCAGTTATATTAAGCAGATGGTCCCAAGCAAGATAGCATCCTTTAATGAAGAAGCATTTGCAATTCATGAGCATTCATGATGTCCATTTCTCTTACTCCTGATGTTCTGCTTGTCAGGGGTCCCATTGTGTGGCCGGGGAGCATGATGGATTAGGCAAACCCCTTCTGGTTTGGGGTGTAGTCTTGTGCTGATGAAAATTAAAAGTATTATCTCCCAGAAGATCAAGAGATCCGGCTCTCCAGAGTGGAGCCTTCTGCCCTCCCTCTTATCTGCCTGGTGATCTGCTTGAGCGTCATCATCTATGTCACAGGCCTGACCCATGATATGACTTTGCCTCAAGGACCCAGAGCTATGAACAAGCTTACTAGCTCCTCCATCTGATTTCTAAACTCTCACCTTGGAATTGACCCTGGTCAGATTTGGGGTTCACGTTGATGCTTTGCCAGGAAGACTGGCAGGCTCAAACTATTTTGGCTAGACACCAGAAAACTTAAATTCTGCTTCTGATGACCAAGGGCAAGCCTCTCTCTCTCTCTCTCTCTCTCTCTCTCTCTCTCTCTCTCTCTCTCTCTCTCACACACACACACACACACACACACACAATCTGTGCATCATGGTTTCTTCATTTTTATCTATTCAGTGAAGTAAATTGTTATTAAGGATCTACTCTAGGCAAGTCAGCTGAGCAAGGGAGGTGATCAAATTTGCCTTCTTTATCCCACAACAGAACAGTATAGGAAGGTTCATTACTCTGTTTCCTTAATTCCCACATGCCTCTAATGGAGGATGTGCCATTGCTTTAATAAAAACTTCTCAAGAAAAAGAAGAGCATCCATTAAATATGACATCAATTATAGACATATCCCAATATAAAAGTTTTAAAATGCAAAAAAAATGTGTGTCAAAATTAAGAAGAAAATGCTATAAAAGTCAGGGATTTTCATGAAACCCAGATGTGGCTATGCAGTATTGTAACCCTGTTGTGTTAATATGACTTCACTATATTCCCATTCTTGTGATGAAAATTAAGTGGTGGAAGAGGGAGAGAAGGAGGGCAAGTAATGGTGGCAAAAGGGCTTTCGAATTCATTTTAGAAACTCTGGGGGGGCGGGTGTTTATCTGTAAAACAGTGAAAATACATCAACCGCCAGAGTCACTGTGAGAATTAAATGTAATAGCAAAAGATGATTGCAAAATTAAATTAGGTCCCTGACACCTAATATGTGCTCAGTAAATATTAATTTCATCCAGCCCTCCACTTCTCATTATCTTGTTTATTCATAGTGAGTGATTGATAGCTAGAGTAGGAAGTATGGAGTAGGGTATATAATTCACATAAATCAGGTAGAATATAAAAAGGTTATTTTATGAAAATGCTTAGTGATGATAAGAGAAATCAGCTTATATAATGGTCAGATTACTTTGACTGTGACTGTCAGAAATCTAGATGGAGGACAGCTTAAATAAGACAGGGAGTCTATTAGCATTTGTAACTGGAAAGTCCAAGGACACAGATCTGGCATCAGGAACTGTGAGATAATGAAAAATATATATTGCCCTCTGCCCCCAGTTCCTGGCACAGAGCTCCTAAAACCCTGGTAACTTCCTGGGAGATAGAAAGGTCCTTTGTTCCACTGAGGCAACTCTGGGTGGGCTCCTGGATGGCTCCGGGATGGGTGCTGGTCACAGGAAAGACCACGCCCTATTAGATTAGAAGTTTGCAAGTTTCAGTCTCACCTTCTATTCTCCAGGGAAGGGAGAGGGGCTGGAAATGGAGTTCATGATTGATCATGCCTGTATGTGGTGTTCCATAAAATCCCAACAGTAGTAGGTCCAGTGAGCTTCCAGGTTGGTGAGCACATCCACTCCAGGAGGGGGCCCAGCCCAACTCCATGGAGAGAGAGAAACTCCTGTGCTTGGGACCCTCCCAGATAATTTGTTCCTCTTCCTTTATCTGTTCATCCTTATCCTTTATCATATCCTTGAATAAACTGGTAAATGTAAGCATATCTCTGAGTTCTATGAGCTGCTCTAGCAAATTAATTGAGCCTGAAGAGAGGGTCATGGGAACTTCTGATTTATAGCCAAGTCAGATTGACGTTGGGGGTAACCTGGGAACCTACAACTTGCAAATGGCATCTGAAGTGGGGGAGTCTGGTATCTTAAGCTATCTCCAGGTGGACAGTATCAGAATGGAGTTACATTGTAGGACACCAGCTGCAGTCACAGAGAATTGCTTGGTGGGGGAAACCCTCACACACGGTGTCAGAAGTGTAACCGTGGTAGTCAGTGAGAGCCAAGGAGACGCAGGAGGAAGACTAGTTTCTCAACACAGGTGCACATGGTACCAGAGCATTAACATCATCATCAGGATGCTGCCTCTCTCCTCATCCCTGGAAGGTCTTGTCTGTGGTTGGATGTTTCTCAGATGGGCTTCCTCCACAGGGCTACAGGACGGCCTCCAGCGCTCCAGGCCAGTATGGTTCTGGAGCCCCAGATGCGAGAAGAAGAGGAGCATCCTGTTGATAACTCCTGCAAGGCCAAGGTCTGGGGAGGACTCTGAATGGACAAGCCTGGATCATGTGTCAGTCTCTGGACCAGTGTGGGTGGGGACTAAAAAACTAATTGGCCAGGCCTGCATCACAGGCCCACTTCTATAGTAGTGGGAATGGGGTTAGTTGCACTAAACCACATGGACAAAGGATGAAGGAGTGGTTTCCTGAGGAAGGGGTCAGACAAAATCACATGTGCACTTTAAAAGATTATAATTGAGTAAAGATGATGGCTTGATCACATGTATTTAATTCTTTATGTGCATCCTTAAGCCTCAATTTTTTAATTATCAAATTTATTTAAAACTAAGGAAACATTTGTACCCAGTAGCATGAAACCATATACTAGAAACCTCAAAGTGCATTTGCTCAATATCCAATTGTTTTAAGAGAATGTTCCACTAATCTGTTTCACATGTGAAGAAAGCTCATTTAAGAAGTAAGTGCAAACCTCTTTGAAACCTTCTAACTTAGATGAGAGATGGCTGGTAAAGAGGGTGAACACTGGGCTTGGTGGTCATCGGGGATGAGTTGGGATGCAAACATTAGCTACACTTTCAGGGAAAAGCCCCCGGTGTGGAGGGTCACACCGAGGAAGAGCCCTGTGGTGCTCTCTCCAGCCAGGCGCCTGGCACAGTCCTGGCCAACAGAATGCAGTGGAGCTACCACGCGGGTCCTGACAAAAGAGGTGTGTTATTGAAGGCTTGGGACTGTTGGTCAGAAAACTCCCAACTACTCACAGCAAACTGGAAGAGGAATTCTATGAGGGATAAAACTCCCTTATTTTTTCACACTCTTGGGTCTCTGATCTGACAAAGTGACAGTAGAGTACATTTAAGCAGTTTCTTTTTCCCAGAAGAGTTAAAGATTAAAAAGGAAATTCCTGGAAAAATCACCTCTGTTCTAAATACTAGATCAACACCCTTTGACAGATTGGGAGAAAAAAACCCACATAAATCACAATCATTTGAAAGGACATAGATGTTCAAGAAAAGAAGCAATATGGTATAAAGCAAAGCTCTTTGAAACAAAATTACTCTATAAAATGGAGAGAACTTAGGGGGAAAAAAAGCCTCTTCCAACTGGTATTTTAATAAGATTCATGATGACATTGCATCTATAAAATGTGAGTTATGAAAACAATGCAAGATTGCCTGAGGATGAAACCATTGTCAAATTTAAAACCTGAAGGTAGTAAACATTTTGATTTGTGCTGAAAATCATCAGATTTAGAAGGCATGAATTTGAAGACACAAAAATAAAGAGAAAATAGATTAGTGCTATGGGGTTCTGGTCTAGGAGAGTTTACATATATTTTTCCCTATTAAGCAGCCATCTGTTTCAGAAGATTTCTTGCAATATAAACTTTACACTATAGGTTTCTTGAGCAGACAAGTGGGCCTGGCTGATGCTAGAAAATTAGGACCTCAGTTTCAGGCCTGGGAGGCAGGAAAGATTGAAGGAGTCCATGGAGGATCCTGAGAAAACCGTGACGTACTGTAGAACCAAAAGTCTTTGAATTCTAACTCATCAGTGTTAGAGTTGGCCCAGCTGAATTCCAGGATGCAAACTTAGGTGCCAGGTAGATATCTTACTGACCAAGTCAGCAGCCTCGCATCGTATCTCCTCAGGACACTAAATATTTTACCACGGCTAACCCACATCAATGTGTCAACAAGGCAATAAACTCCTTTGGCTCTGAGCCACGCTGGACCATAGGTGAGAAGCCACTGATTGGGGAGCATCTTTAGCCCCCTTCCTGCAGCCCTTAGCATCTGAATCATTCCTGCCGCCACCTGCTTTCTTTCTTGCCTAGAGGTAAAATGGTCCAAGAAGAGGTTGAGTTTTTCTCCTTGAGAATTCTTTGTTAATTCAGTATATTCTAAATTAAGTGAAATAACATTAAAGATATTGTTTCATTAAAAAAATGCCATGAAGTGATTTTTTGCATTTTAACTGTATTAAAATAAAAATAAAGTATCGAAACACATCATAATGTAAAAATATAGATTTCAAATGGAAATATTTGTGTCAGGAAACAATTTACATATGATACAGTACCATCAAATGACATTTTGAGTTGTAGTTTTATTGCATTAGTATTTTTTAGATATATTCTCTCTACCACTCCCCCTTTTAACATATTAATATAAGATTGCCAACTATACCTTTTTGGGGGAAGAATTGAAATTATATGCTTTTCACTTGTAGGTTTCTCTTTTTAAATAAAAAGATGGTGATGGTAGAAGGCAAACTTTAAACAACCTCTACTTGGCAAAATAAGTTAACTTTAGTGGCAATTATTACCTATGGATTCAGTAGACCTATCCCATCTCTTCTGATTATCTTCTCATGAAGTGTCTGGCAGCCTTCTTAGGGTCATGGGCCATGGTGCTCTCTCCCATGTTCTGGGCTACACACTACCTAGACTGAAAGAGAATGTTTTCTTATGGAAGCCATTACTCACTTTCTTATTTCAGACTCCCGTGTATCCTTATATATGTGTACATATAATTATTTAAAATATATTTTTAGTTGTAGAATTTCCATTTGACTCTGTTATTACTGTTGATGTATTTCTGCTGAAAATTACTATCTCTAAATTCATTGTGAGTATATTTTCATTTACTCCAAAGAGCATAGTTATAATGGTGGTTTAAAATTCTAACTCAAATATCTGGGTCATCTTGGAGTAATATCTATTGATTGTTTTGTCTCAAGAATAACTCACATTTTCTTCTTTATTTATGTCAAATATTTTTGAAATGTATTCTGGACATTATAAATACTATATTGTAAAAATATGGATTTTTTTATATTCCTCTGAAGAGGATTGATTTCTGTTTGCTCATTTTAGCAGGCAATTCATTCGGTAGGACTAAAAGTACAGATTGTGTCTCTTGGACAACAGCTCAAATTTCAGTTCAGTTATTTTGTTCTTGGTAAGCTAGTTGGAGTCTGTCCATGCATGTGTGGTTCAGAAATTAGCCTGAAATTTAATCCAAGTATATACACAGAATTTGTGGCTCTCTCCTCTGGCTCTGTCTTTTCTAAAGTTCCTTTCTAACTTTCTAGTGGTTGTGGTTTCCTCAAACTCTTCCAGCTCTTTCCGCCAAACTCTTTCAGCTTTTGAGGCAGGTTTTTCATTAAAGCTTTGGCCATCTCCACATGGTGAAGGCTGGGGCCTGTTTTCAGACTAAAAGTTTTAAAAATGGGAAACATCCAGTGTTATTACTATTTGTCAAATGTCAAGTCCCTTCCAGAATATGCCTACCTTTAGTCTCTTTCCAGTGCCTTAAAACAATGTTTTAAAATATTGATTTTAAAATTTTTGTCCAGAATTTATGGTTGTAATCTTCAGGAAGATTGTCTAATAAAAAATTATTCAGCCCTGACTGGTTTGACTCAGTGGATAGAGCGTCGACCTGCGGACTGAAGGGTCCTGGGTTCGATTCCAGTCAAGGGCATGTACCTTGGTTGTGGGCACATCCCCAGTAGGGGGTGTGCAGGAGGCAGCTGATTGATGTTTCTCTCTCATCGATGTTTCTAACTCTCTATCCCTCTCCCTTCCTCTCTGTAAAAAATCAATAAAATATATATATAAAAAATTATTCAGCACCCAGCTGGCATGGCCCAGTTGACCTATGAACCAGGTCACTGTTCAATTCCTGGTCAGGGCACATGCCTGGGTTGTGGGCTGGATCCCCAGTAGGAAATGTACAGGAGGCAGCCAATCAATGGTTCTCTCTCATCATTGATGTTTCTATCTCTCTCTCCCTCTCCCTTTCTCTTTGAAATAAAAAATATATATATTTTTAAAAATCACTCAGCCATATCAGAAAGGGAAACCAATTCTACAACAATCTCTCTATATATATAAAAGCTCAGCAACTGAACACTGAACAACCAAAGGACTGGTCAACTGGTCGCTATGATGCACACTGACCACCAGGGGGCAGACACTCAATGCAGGAGCTGCCCCATGGTGGTCAGTGCGCTCCCACAGCAGGAGTGCCGCTCAGCTGACTGATGGGCACCAGATGCTGGGCTCAGGGCTGTTGAGGGCAGTTGCGGTGGTGCGAGCCTCTCCTGCCTCCATGGCAGTGTGCCACCAGGTGGCAGCAGCAGGCGCAACGGATCCTGGATGAGCAGGTCCAGCGTGGTGCCCAGCCCCACTACTACATCCCTCAGGGGATGTCAGACTGCTGGTTTAGGCCTGATCCCCACAGGCCAGCCTGGGATCGGGCTGAAACCAGCAGTCCGACATCCCCCAAGGGGTCCTGGATTGTGAGAGGGAGCAGGCCAGGCTGAGGGACCCCACGAATTCGTGCACTGGGCCTCTAGTTACATAATATGTGTGGATTCAGTGTTCTTAGTTTCAAACAACTAAAACCACTTTAGCAAATTCTAGCAGGCCACAAAAATATTGGACAACATCAATGTATTAGTTTGCCAGGGCTGCCATA
Source organism: Myotis lucifugus (assembly GCF_000147115.1). Lineage (NCBI taxonomy): Eukaryota > Metazoa > Chordata > Mammalia > Chiroptera > Vespertilionidae > Myotis > Myotis lucifugus. Next base: position 450,177 of record NW_005871247.1, read on the forward strand.
ATAAAATACCACAGACTGGGTGGACTAAACAACAGAAATTTATTTTCTTGCAATTTTGGGTCTGGAAGTACAAGATCAAGGTATTAGCAGGGTTTGTTTCTTCTGAGGCTTCTCTCCTTGGCTTGTGGTGGTTGTCTTCATGGGCTTTTGTCTGTACAGGGCCTCCTTAGTCTCTCTCTCTCTCTCTCTCTCTCTCTCTCTCTCTCTCTCTCTCTCTCGTGTCCTAATCGTCTCTTATAAAAACATCAGTGATATTGGATTAGGGCTCAGCCTAATGACCTCATTTTAATTTAATCATTCTTTTAAAGGCCTTATTTTCAAATGTAGTCACATTCTGAGGGACAGAGGGTTAGGGCTTCAATGAATGAATTTTGGGGTGTAACACAATTCACCCCATAATAATCGGCTACCTCTCCAGAATAAGGCTATGGAGTCAGCAACAGCTATCAGTTTAAACCACGTGTGAGCATGTCCATGAGCACACCATTACTGTTCCTGTTGAGCACAACAAAGACATCAACTTGTTTTTATAGCTGGGCCTGGGATACAACCTCCAATGTTGCAGACAGAAATATATATATATATATATATACACACATATTCTGTTGAAATTTTTAATTTTAAAGTTGAGAAAATAGCCTACATGAATTAAAGGAAAATGTTCTCATTAATTCTGAATGAAAAAGGATGTTTGTCATCAGCCTTCTCAGAAACATTAAATGTTTAGAAAATTTTAAAAGAAAATGCTTGTGAACCAAATAATTCCCAACAATGTAATGTCACATACATGCCAACAATACTGTTTCCATACATTTTCTAAAAATATTGTCAAGCAACTATTTTTACAACTCAGTGGGAGAGTGAATAATAATAAGGAATTTTAGAATGGGGGAGAAGTATTACAAATGAAATGAGAACAATAAAATATATAAACAAATTATTATAAAACTGCAAAAGTGTGAAAAGTAATTATTCAATGAGAAGCTACATAATTTAGAAATTAAGTTAACTAGAAAAATTATCACCTAAAATAAACTGAGATATGAGGATCTGGAGGGGAGAGTAGAAATAAAAGCAAATTGCATTTCTCGCCTTACTCAGAATAAATCATTTCAATGTTAGTAAATAGCAAAAAATAAATTATTTAAAAATTTGAATAACATTAAATAATATGTAGAAAATTATTTTTATTTAGAAGTTACTACCAGAAGAATAATAAAAGTTTGTGTAACATCCACATAATTTGTAAGTAAAGAAAAAGAACAACCTTATGTACTAAAGGAAAAGAAAATAACTGCAAAGTAAACAATGGCACATGAAGATTAAAATAAGAGATGAGGTTGTGTAAATAGAATGAAGCAGAGCAAGAATATTCATACCAGATGAAGTTGAAATCAGGTCAAAGGCAACAAAGGAAAAAGAAGTGTTGTTGTTTTTTATTTATAAAAGAATCACTGTGCAATAAAGATAATGACATCATAAAATTTTATGTGCCAAATGGCATCACAACGAAATATATAAAGCAAGAATAGTTAAAAGCACAATGAGAAATTTACAATCCTAGAGCAAGTGTTTAAAATACCACAGACAGGTCAGCCAAAATTTCAGAGATACATTTAAAGGTGTAGAACTTTCTCTCCTTCAAACAGAGACTATTCAACAAATATCCATGAACAGTTATACAAGTTTATCACATATATTTTTAAATGAACTTTGTGAACATCCTAAAAGTACATGAATTGCATATTTGTTATCATGAAAATGATGGGGAAAAAAACACACTTGTAAGTGCTTTGCTAAGAAATAGAACATTACCCAGAAGCTCCCTGTTTTCTCCTATTATTTCCCCCCAAATGCCTTCCAAATAAATGTTTTCCCGAATTCTGCTTATTAGTCTCTTGCTTATCTGAACAGTTTTACCAAATATGTATATATCCCTTCACAATTGTGAACATAGACTCGTGCAGTAAGAAGTCTTCTGCATTTTGCTCCTCATCATGTTTTTGAGATTCTTTGAGGTAAATTTGAATAGCTGCATCTCATTCATTGGCATTTGAATAATAGTCTGTTGTGAATGTGCCATAGTTTATTAGCCATTCTTCTGGCCAGTTTTATTTCAGTTGTTGGGCGTGTGTTTTTTCCAGTTTTTATCAGATCTTCTCTGAGTATCCTCACACATGTCAACAGGCGCATGTGCACAAGTTTTCTGTACTGGTGCCTTTCAAACTGTAGAGTCCAACTTGTTGGTAAGTGATTACATCAATTTTGTGAGCTGCAATGAGTATTTTAAAAAATAAATGAATTAACTTTAAAACACACACACACACACAATCAAAACAATAAGAAAAAAACAATATTAGGAGTGAGACAGGGAAGGTGATCACAGCAATAAGAAAAAACAACATTAGGAGTGAGATAGGGAAGGTGATCACAGATTCTGAGCAGATTGAAACATATATATATATATATATATATATATATATATATATATATATATGTTTTAAATATATTTTATTGATTTTTTTACAGAGATGAAGGGAGAGGATTAGAGAGTTAGAAACATCGATGAGAAAGAAACATTGATCAGCTGCCTCCTGCACACTCCCTACTGGGGATATGCCCGCAACCAAGGTACATGCCCTTGATCAGAATTGAACCTGGGACCCTTCAGTCACAGGCTGACGCTCTATCCACTGAGCCAAGCCAGTTAGGGCTATGCTGATATATTTAAACTTCTGAAAGAATAGATGCAGTTACCAAACTTGATGAAAGAAGAAACCTAAATGAAGTAATAAATGTGAGAAAAATTTTCAACATTTGTCAAAGAAATATGCCATCCCTCAAACACTAGGCCAAGAGGGCACTAAAAATTAGTTCTCTGACCTTCAAAGACTAGAAAATTCTTGCTACATCTAATGTGTTTCAGAGCACAGATAAAAACAGAAGACTTTCCAGCTCATTTCACTAAGTTAACTTAACCACAGGTATCAGCCAGCTCCTCAGTAGAAAAGTGATGTCACACTCACATTAGGAACTTTAAGTGTTTAGTACAGGTGTGGGGAGGGTGGTACTGCAGTCCTGTTACCAACTTGAAGGGGCAGAGGGAAGGGTAGTTGTCAGAACCTAGTGGGAGGCCTGACTGGAGCTGGGATATTTGCTCGAGGGTCCCAGACAAATTCCCTCGACTATTCAGGGAAGGGCTGGGAGAATGAAATGCCCTCACCTCATTTTCCTTCCACCCTTCAGTTTCCTTCCTGGGTCCCTCATTGGCCAAACCCAACTGGAAGCTGTATGGTCTATGTAGCCAACCTCCGAGGGCAGAGAGCAGGTGAAAGATGGAGGTGTCTCTGAAGGGGCAAATGGAGGTCATAGGTACACCATGGTGCCACAATGTCTGGGTACAACATGAAAAGGATTGCATGAAGAATATAAGCAGAGAGCAATCTAACCTCTGAATACAGATGCAAAAATATTGAAATAGAATATTAGCAAATTGAATTCAGAACTTTATTATGATACTAAATAATGCTTTGGTAAATAACAAATAATGCTTTGGTATTTAATTGGGTGTTTTTCCAATTGTTCATGTTTTAAGGAACATTTCCACAACTTTCTCCCCTCCTCATTCTCTTCTTCTCGAGGGAGGAGAAATTACTTACTTGAATGGTGAGTGTTGAAGAGGATGCCGGGCCTGCTGGATTTCTTGGGAGCCAGATCTCTTGGGAGCCAGGCTGTGCTCAGATGTAAGCCTCCTTGGCTTCTCCACAGGATAACATCACAGGGAGCACCTCCAGGCTGGGGGCCAAATTGTTAAATTCAGAAGATCAAGCCCATTTGGTTGTCTAGTCCACATCATCCAATCCAGGTTTGTTTGGGTTTGTTTGTTGTTGTTTTAATCAGTAATCAAGCTAATATATATGTTCATCTGATTCCTATGTCTTTTATTCATTCTGTACTTGGGAAGAGAAAAATGAACATGTTAATTTATTGGCCTTTAAGAATGCCAATACCACTTACCTCTAATCCCTCTTAGTGCAGACACTGCCACCGTCATGACCATCAAACAGCCATACAGCCACAGGACTCTATAAATATGCCTTCTGGGTAGGGGAGAACCAGGGAGAACAAAGAATTCACTGATTTTTGAGCTCTGAAAAGCCTTTATAAAGATGCCTCAAATACAGATTTAAAAGTCATGGCTCTTCAGCAAAAAAGAACAAAGCTTTGACTTCTTAGAAACGTGGCTGTGAGTAGAGGAATCAGACATGAAATGTATACTATCTATTGGAGTGTGGGAAGGATTGGCAATGAAATAAGAGTCTTTTCTCTGCCCAGAATGAGGAAAGCCATCAAACATAGGTAAGAAAGGAAGAATGAGAAGCTATTTGAAGTTGGAGGTGATGTTAAAAAATGGAAATTCTTGACGAATCTTAGAGGAGGAGATTCCCAGAGCTGAAGGAGGATGCCAGAGCAGAAGAAGCATTTTCAGGCCCCAAATGGAGTCACTTATGCTAAATCCCTAATCAACAAATGAAGACCAAATTACAGTTTTGGGTCTCCTAGAAATGGAACCTTAAGCCAGTTGGTCAGGAATAGCTTGTCTAGCACTAGTGAGGTCATCTGCCATGGAGACCCACTTTTTTTTTTGCCAGTATAACTTTATGTTCTGTTCCCTTCTGCCTATAACTATCTTTCACTTTGTACAGCTCCTCAGAGCTCTTATCTTTAGATGGGATGCTACCTGATTCATAAAGTATTGAACAAAATCAATAAGGTCTTTAAAACTTGTTCAGTTGAATTTTGTTCTTTTTAACAGGTCTAAGTCCAGATGGATATGAGGGTGGCCTTGTAGCTTCCTTGAGGTAAAGCAGCCCAGAATTCCCTGCCTCCACCCCCTTGCGAGAATACCAAATATGTGGAAGACTGAGCATTCTATGGAACACACCCTGAGATTTGCTGCTGTGCTTAGTTCCTGGATCTCAGGCTTAAACTGGGGCAAAAGGGTGACCTGATTACCATTATCCTATCTAATAAAAGAGTAATATGCAAATTAACCATCACTCCGACACAAAGATGGTGGTACCCATAGCCCTGCTGGAGTCCTCCACTCCTGGGGGGGAAGGGGACGGCCGCTGAGAACAGGGCCTGCTTGGCCATCACCATGGCAACCTGGGAGCATCCAAGCAGGCCCCACAGACAGCGCACAGCAGGGCCTGCTTGGCCGTCACCTGCGGCGACCTGGGAGCGATCAAGCGGGCCCCACAGACAGCAGAGAACTACAAGGATCGGGCCTAAGCCATCAGTAGGACATCCCCTGAGGGCTCCCAGATTGGAGAGGGTGCAGGTTGGGCTGAGGGTCCCCCCCACTCCCCTTGCACGAATTTCGTGCTCCGGGGCTCTAGTCCTATATAATAAAGAGCTAATATGCTAATTAGACCAAACAGCAGAATGACCATCTGGATGACCTTCTGGATGAAGCTGGGGCTTCGAGGGCTGAGCCCCTTGCACGAATTTTGTGCATCAGGCCTCTAGCCATCTATAAATACCCTTTGGACAGTATCTGATCAACAGTCCACAGATGCTGTAAGCTGGCTGCACTTTCTTCTTTTGGGGGCCAGGTGGATTGCAACTGCATCTGTCAGAGGCCAGAGGCTCTTGTGTTCTCCAATAGCCTGGCTCTATTTCTCAGGTCTTTCCTGTCCCAGGAAGCTCCACAGTGCTGCACTGCAAGAAAGATGTGTCCTTGGTGGTTCTAAAGGGCCTGCTGTACCAGAAGAAGGAAGAAAAGGGGTGAGTGGTAAGAATGAGGACACACAAACATACTAAATCTTTCAAAATACTTGCTCATTGCAGCACTGAATTGGAGTTATTTGGAGATGAGAAGAGTGGTGTCACAAGAGGTTACAAAATTCGCCCAGGAAAACAATGCTATGAAGTGGCAGAAAGGGCATTCACACACAGATGTTATGCTTCCCTGCTGGGCACATCCTCCCTCCACTCCGCCTCGCTGGGCTGCGGGGAGGGCTCCAGCCCTGGTGAATGTCAATGAACTTTTAATGAGGTCTTAATCAAGGGCTTCATTACTTGGACTCTCTGGAGCCTTCAGGAGACAAAAGCTGGTTTTCACACCAAGAGGGCTTGGGAGAGCTCACAGGTTCTGATCTTTCAAGGACATCACTGTCAGCTTTTCACCCCTTTGCTCCCACTGCCCCAAGACCTGGGCGCAAACAAAAGGAAACCCTCAGATCTACTTTGCATGAGCTCTGGACTGCCCTTGGCCTTGGTGCTAATGAAGTAACTTAACAAATCCCCTCTGAAAAGTTGCATTGCATTTGCATACGTTTAGTTGCTCCCAGTGTCCCTACTTCCTAAGACTGATGTGACCCTCATAAAACCACAGGAAGCCACATTTGTCTCCCTCTTTTCCTCCCCCCTCTTTCTTACCCCAGCTAGACTTGTCCTGCTCCTTGAAGCCTATCTAATAACAAAGTTCAGCCCCTGGCAGATTTTTTATACAACTGAAAGGCAAAGATCCATATGCCTTTATTTAGAGCTGCTAACTGAGTTTGAAAATCCCAGCTTGACCTCATTTCTTTCTGTACATTTCCCCTCAAAGACCGAGAGGTGGATATGCTCACAATTGATAGAGCTGCTGCTAGATTAATGATCATTCCCAGTAAGCTCCTGGTTTCAATCGGTTTACCAAATTGTGTTGATCTGTCATAAGCATTATGTCTGGATACCAAGATCAGACTTGAGGAAAATGGTGTATTTTACACTCATTTGTATTGTGGACTAAAGGGGACACATGCTAACCTGCGGCCTTGTAAATTCAGAGACCTAAAGTAACCACAAAGGATGGTCTGAAATTAAAACCTTTTAATTAAAAAGCAGTTTATAATGGGTAGTCATGTCCCAGGCCAGTGATGGCGAACCTTTTGAGCTCGGCATGTCAGCATTTTGAAAAACCCTAACTTAACTCTGGTGCCGTGTCACATATAGAAATTTTTTGATATTTGCAACCATAGTAAAACAAAGATTTATATTTTTTATATTTATTTTATATATTTAAATGCCATTTAATGAAGAAAAATCAACCAAAAAAATGAGTTCGCGTGTCACCTCTGACACGCGTGTCATAGGTTCACCATCACTGTCCTAGGCCAGTATCTTCCCTGACAAAGATCAACTTCATCTTTACTGAGCCTATTGTCTTTTTGCATCTAAGATAATATACCTGTGGAATGTCAGGGTAACTGTAACTTTATTTTTTCCAGACCCCTCAGGGCACAACTAATGGCACCAGAGCTCAGACCACAGATTCCCTCATTGTTATTGTTATCTGTTAATTGTTGACCTTTAACTGTCCTTCATCCACCAATGTAAAAGAAGCATGTGTCTATCATTTTCTTTTTATCCAATCTCAGAATTTTCCTCACTTTGCTTTCTCCCTCCTCCCTAATCTATCACCAATGGATTTCGTGTAACCCACTTACATCTCCTCCTTTGATGGTAATTTATAAAAATAGGTGAAAAACCACCATACTCCGGAGCATTGTCTCAATACATTGAGAGTCTGCTTCCTGGAAATTGTCGACAGTTTGGCTCAAATAAACTCACAAAAATTCTTTATAGGTTTGAATGTTTCTTATGTTAACAGTATCTGCTACTTTGAACATGGAGCCCCAAGACAGCAGATTTTAAAAATTCAAGTGTTGATTCTGAGTACATAATGCTCAACTAGAATCAGCTAGACATCCTCCTATTTCACTCCCTGGAGGATTTGTGAGCAGTGATATGCTAGAAACATGAAAATGTTCATAAGAGAAAGGCCTTTGGAGGGAGCATGAGGGAGATTAAGAATACCTACTTATTGGAAGGATAGTAGAAAGCAGTTAAAAAATAAGAAGAATGGTTCCAGCGCATTCTCTTTCCTGCTTCATTTCTACTAACATTAGGGGCTCAAATCAGCATCAGCCAGAAAATGACAGAGAAATGATCACCTTCTGAGATCACGCTATGTCTGTTTCCTCTAGATCAGTGGTTCCTAACATGGGGCACACACCCCACAGGGGGGCAATTAGATTTTTAAGGGGGGAAATTAGAGAATGAGTTCCTGACAGTGAATTTTTTGCATTTCTTATGGTTCTAGGGGCCTCATATACAGTATATAAATATATATTGTGACATATTTATGCATTTCAGTTCTCTGTTATATGTTCTGAAACTTTATTTGCTATTTCTTCATCTCACTTCATATTTACTATTATTTTTTAAAACAATTTCTTCCTCAGTACTTCAACTGTCCTTTCGTTCTTTTATTTTTCTCTTTCATGGATGCCATGTTCTTTGGAAGCTTGTTTAGACCAAGTTAATGGCCTTATAGGCTTCCTCCACTTGAATAGGAGTTCACTTTTTTAATAATAAGAATTATACGTCCCGGGGGCGGGGGGGGGCATTGAGATTTTAGAGCTGCTTAGGTGGGCCAAAAAAAGGTTGGGAACCACTGCTCTACATGTCTCTTTCACTATCCTCTTCTTCACCTTGTTCCCAGCCACCTGAAACACAGCAGAAGGGAAGAGAAGGAAGAGTAGGTTAGCATATAGCTATGCTGCGGGTGGAAATGAGGTCCTTTCACAGTACCCACGTATGGGAGGCTGTGGTGCAGTGGGAAGGTTTATTGGAGCTGGAACAAACACAAGCAACAGTCCCAGGTTCAGCTCAGGTGTCTTATTTCCATCGATCCCACAGTGAGAGTTCATCCTTGTCTTGATCAGGCCCAGAAATAGGGCCAGTGTCCAGATGTTTTATGCCATTGGTTCAGTCCATGTCTTTGTCTGCATCTGGCTAGCTTACTCTATGTTAGGACTGTAGGGCAATACAATTCTTAAAGACCATTTGTAAGCTTTCTGCCACAGGAGAACAAAAGACCAGGAAAAACTTGCTGGATACAAGGAACTGAAACTGTCCTGAAGACACTTGACCACACATGTGCATTCCATCCAATTACAAACCCACCAGATCAGCCCCCACTGAAGACAAGAGCTTCCCGCCAGCTCATGGGGGCTGCCATCTTTGACCCCATGTCCCCTTGGCTCGGTGCTGTGCAGCCCTTCCCTTTGGGTATCCCACCCCCCAGCCCCTTTCCTTAGATAAATTCAATTTTTCTTCACCCACTGCCTGAGACGACTACTTAGCCTGCCAGCGCACCATCCACCATGTCCACCTTTCAGTCTGTGTTCCTGGTTCTGCTCCGGCTGGCGCTGTGCCCCGCCCCTGAACTCTGCCATGGGTCCAGGCAGCTGCCAGGGACACATGGCTGCTCTGTAGAGAAAATGTGGGAACAAATGAGGTGCATGTGTGTTACTGAGCATCCTCCCACAATAGAGGGAGAGAGAGACAGACAGACAGAAGGAAAGCGCTCTTTGTTAAGCTTGGGTTATATGATCTGGACTTGGGAAGAACCAGCAACTCTTTCAGACTAATTAATCAGCTTCCCAAATTTTGCAGGCTGGCATTGGATCCTTCCCCTAACCAATCCATTTCCTAGATCTTCCCAAGTTCTGTGTCCCTTATCCAATCTGATCCTTTTTCCAGACTAGACACTTCATCTTATGGTCACCATCTCAGTTCCTACTGCGCATGCCTCAGAGTGGAAGTGCTTCCCCCTGTGCCATCTTTACTTCTACTGGGCATGTACCCAGCAGAGGAACTTCCCCTTATTGTTTTGCTCCTCCCCAGTAATCTGTGGGGAGATTGGAAATATGGTCCTCTCTCCCTACATGGGGTGGGGGAGGGGGGCTGGTAAGGTGGTGGCAGGAGGCTGTTAATCCCCTTGGAGGGAAATGCTGCAACTTCCTAGCAAAGCAGGCTTATTAACTCCCTCGTTGATTAGGATTCTTAATGTCTGATTCCCTTTGCTCCCCCCTTTATTCAAAACTAGCTACTTACACCAACAGCTATACATGTATCATAAATGAATAAACACTAAGTTTTTTGTTTCTGCCAGTCCTTTCTGAGCCTTGGTTTTTCCTGGCCACATCATGTGAATGGGATAGGTGCAGAGTGGTTCTGGGCACAGAAAGACATTGTATACTGAGTACAGGAAGCCAAACCAGGGCCAAATGCTCAGTAGTTGACAAAGGACAACTCCAAGATGATTTTATGAGAAGGAATTTTATTGCAAGCCAGCAAGCAAGGGACGCACTGAGGATTGCTGCCAGAGCAGTTGTCCTGAACAAGGAAAGCATCTATTCTAGCTTTATTGAGAGAAATTGCACATAAGCTTCAAGGTAGACTGTGTCATTGCATGTGTGGGTGGAGACATTCCAGCTTATGTGCAGTTAGAAAACATACCTATACATACATTGCATTTTCAAACATGGAATTATAATGAGGGTATGAGAACGTTCACACAGAAGTCACTAGTGGGTCCCTCAGGCTCACCCCTGGTCCTGCGAGACTTCATGAGCCTGTTCCTGAAAAAAAACTCTGATATTCATCAATGTCAGAGACGGCCTAGGGATGGCTGAACATCTACGTTTTGGTCTTTCAGTGAAACTTTTAGCAAATGACAAGATGCGAATTACAGGAGCCTTATAAATTCTAGGGTGACCTAAGTGGGTTACAGGTTAATTAAGGCAGTTTTTGTTGTTGTTGTTGCTGTTTGTTAATCCTCACCCGAGGATACTTTTACAATTGATTTTTTTAAAAAGACAGTCTTTTTTAAAAAAGTATATTTTATTGATTTTGTACAGAGAGGAAGGGAGAGGGATAGAGAGTTAGAAACATCGATGAGAAAGACACATCGATCAGCTGCCTCCTGCACACCTCCTACAGGGGATGTGCCCTCAACCAAGGGACATGCTCTTGACCAGAATCGAACCTGGGACCCTTCAGTCTGCCGGCCAATGCTCTATCCACCTAGCCAAATTGGTTAGGGCTCCATTGACTTTTTTAAAGAGAGTGGGAGGGAGGGAGAGAGAGAGACAGACAGAGAGAAACATCACTTTGTTGCCTCCTGCATGCTCCCTGGGGATCAAACCTGAAACCGAGGTATGTGCCCTTGACCAGAATCAAACCCTCAACCCTTCAGTCCTTGGGTCAACACTCTAACCTCTGAGCCAAACCAGCCAGGACAATCAAGGCAGTTTTATAAACTCTAAATAAGGGTTAATATATGCTAGGCTACCTGCTAGGGTATATGTATGGGCTATGTTACAGATCTGACAAAAATACAATTGTTTAAGTTATATAGGAAGATATTAAGTGTATATAAATAAAGTTACTTTATGATTTGCTTTGAAAGATTAAAATTCACTGTATGTGGGTGTGTTTCACTATACAAATGACTGATGTAACTTCTAATTTGGCGCCCAGACACTGAAGCGCAGGATCCACTTGGCTTAAAAGAGCCTGCGTGCATCTCGTCCCAGCTCCGAGTTCTGTGACTTCATGTCCGTAATGTGACATCAGCCGCGATGTGGTATTTACACTGAGGAAACAGCCTGTGCTAGAAGTCAGGCTCCGCTCACTCTTCCTGCTATGCCGGACCCTGCTTCTGCCACCAAACTGACTGCACCGATATCCCTGTTCTTCCTGCTTTTCCTGCTGTTCTCAGTTCAGAGTGGAATAGAGTGACCTTTCCTTCACTCAGCATCCAACATGTGCAAAGCTGTGCTGTGTACAGTGGAGGGTACACAGACGGCTGGGGCGGTCTGAGGCAGAATGGAGCACACCAAGAAACTAGGGCTGAAAAATAATATTTTTCCTCCCATCTTTTAAATTCTTCTGGCTGAGCTAATAGTCCAATTAACAGAGACAAATTAACAGAGAAAACAAAATTTTTAATACATGTGCATAAGGAATTCACATAAGCATGATAATTCCAAAGACAGTGAAGCAACATCGATATATAAGACATTTTTAAACAAAGGAGAAAAGTGGAAAAATGGGTCTTAGATTTTAGAATGGAGAATGGGTGATTTACAGGTAGTTGAGGAAAAGCAAGATATACGTGATAGGAAAAGCCTTGCCAGACACCCCAGAAACAGTGGGGCACAGGAGTGTCTGGCTAACAGGCCCCAGTCTGAAGCCCTCTATTTGCCACACTTAATTCAAAGTCGGCTAAGTTACACCCTAAGACCGCTTTCCTGAAGCAGGCTTTTGTCTGAATCTTTACAGCAGGAAAGAGAGGAGGGTCAACGGTTCATTCTGAGTCTTGTTTCTTAATAAACAGTTTAATATCAATACCCCAAAAGGCAGCTTTTGAGTGGCCAAACATTTGTTCCCTTCGATAGGAACACATTTAGTCTTTCATTGCCCTTAGAAACAGTCCTTGAAAGAAGAGTCTTGAATTTTCTATACTTCATGGTATTTAAAAAAGTATATCCATAAGGAGTGCTACCAAACTAAAGGGTGCATTCTCCTGGAAGCATCAAAGTCCAATCAAACGGGAAGAGGATTTGCAGCAAAGAAAGTAAACATTTAAGAAAATGGCGCTAAGCTGGGAGTCACAGGTGAGCTGTGGTCTCAGAACTGGCTTCTAGGGAATGGGCTAATCGGGGAAAATCATGAATTACGGTCACTAAGGGAGTGAAGGTTGTGGTCTCTCCTGATTGGTTGGAGCCAATGTAGTATGTAGTTGGTCACTGCATCTGGCCCTAACGAGGCAGGAGAGTAAAAAGCTAGGAAAATTCCTTGGCAAGTAGAATGGGGAAACTGAGGCAGATAGCTGAACAAACTGGTCAAGCAATTTAGAACCAGATAATAAATCGCAAGGTGTTTTCTTCCCTAACCAAGGACACTTAGCAGCCAATGGGTTACACATTCCAGACCTTTGCAGGGAAGACCAATCTTGGTCCCAGCGCCTCTTTGGTGACATTCTTTGAAGGTGAAACTGACCAGAGAATGACCCTGACCCCTCTAATGCACTCATTTTTTTTGATGAATCGGCATATTAAAGGGCACACCTGGAAAGCTGATAAACATTCTATTGAGATCCTCCCTGAGAACTCCCCTAAAATCTCCACCTTTAGAAAACATAAAACCCCCAAGGTCAAGGAAGCCAGGGCGTGCTCTTGGAGCACTCCTGTGCCCCTCCTTTCCTTGAGCATGTACATCTGCTCTCTTTCTCCTGTTAATGTAAAAGGGGCCACATACTAAACTGACAAGCTCAAGGGAGACCTCTGAGGAGCCTTTCAAACTCAGAGACCTAAACTAATCACATAGGATGGTCTGAAATTAAAACTTTCTACCTAAAAGCAGGTCAGGGCAGGTAGTCATGTCCTAGGCTAGCATCTAAGGGTCAGCCTTTACCTTAACTGAGCCTGTTGTCTTTTTACATCTACAATAACATACCTTTGGAACGTCAGGGTAACTTCTCTTTTTTTTCTGGACCCCTCAGGAAACAACCAATATACCAGAACAGAAACCACAAATTCTTTTATTGCTATTGTTAATTGTGTTAATTGTTAACTATCTTATACCCACCTATCCTATATAATAAAAGGCTAATATGCAAATTGCCCCCTTGGGAGTTCAACGGACTGGGAGTTCCAGTGCTATGATGTAGGGTGACCACCAGGGGGAGGCCTGGAACGAAGGAAGGCCCCAATTGGCCTTGATCGCCGGCCAGGCCTAGGGACCCTACTCATGCACAAATTTCATGCACTGGGCCTCTAGTGTATATTATATATATTGTCCTATTTGTTTTACTTTTTATCCACTCCCATACATTTCCCCACTTTACTTTCACCAATGAATTTCATGGAACCCTTTTACACCTGCTTCTTGGGGGACCCTTCTTTTCTTGGGTGTGTACTTTTGCTCTTTCTTTCAAACTCTAAGGGTCCTCATGAGACTTGAAACCAAGGGAACAGCAGACAGTGGCCTCATCACAGGCGAACCTGCTGGACCTGTTCCCAAGTCCCCCTTTTCTCTGACTTTCCAGTGAGCTGACAGCAGCCCCACCTTGGCTCACTTCTGTCACTGTGACTTGTATGTCCCAGGGCGCCCATGCAGCCCCACATGGCTCACTTCTTTCCTATAATGTTTTTCTAGAGCCAAAGCAGCACTGCCTATGCTCTCTCCTGTCTGTCCTAATCCCTTCCTTTGTTTCACTGTTCCCAGCTTTAATAACGGTACTCTCAAAATCGCCTGGAGTTGTGTTGTGAAATCTTTCCTGCATGAAGTCAAGAACCCACACTACCACCAGCCCAAGGCAGACCTGCTCCGGGCCCAGTCCCTTTCAGGTGACACTAAAGTCAGCCACAGTGTTGTTCAGTTTTGTTTTGTAAGGAGGTGGTCAGTGGGGTTGTTCTGCATTTCTGGTTCTGGGGCTGAAACACAACTGCATCCTAGATGTTATCTTTAATTTGAAACCATCTCTGTGGTCAACAGACCTGAGGCTTTGCTCCTAGGACTGCTTGAAATCTAACCAGAACCTAATTGTCCTGAGTGGGCTTAATGGTCAAGGAAGTGGTCGTGCAAGGAAGGAGGGAGGCAGAGGAGTCATGGTACAGGATGAGGCCAGTTTGAATCAAAAGGAAACAGAAAAGGTCCTGTTAAAGAAGTGAAGTTTCTGCTCAGTTACAGGAGTATTTCTAGCAGCAGGGTTCTGGCTTATATGACACATGCATTTTAAATTCTGGTTGATATGGCCCCATCTTCCTCCAAGAAGTTGCACACTTTTGCACCCTCCTAGCTCTGAATGAGAGTACGCTTTTAGTCAAAATCTAACGGGGAGGAGGGCTAAAACAAAACAAATCAAATGCTTTTTCTTCCATCTGCTAAGTTCTCATGGCTGAGCTAATCATCAAATTAACAGAGACAGATTCACAGGAGAATATCAAGTTTTAATACATACATGTGGGGAATTCATATAAGCATGAAAACCCCATAAAAATTCCAAAGATGGTGAGGCAATATTTGGGTATATAATACATTTTTTTCTTTTTAACAAAGGAGAAAGTGGGGAAGGGGCATTCAATTTCAGAAGTGAAAATGTACAACTTATAGGTAGTTCAGGAAGAGGCAGTGGGACAAGAGGGTACAGGCTCCTGTTTAAAGCCTTCTATCTAACAAACTAAATTCAAATTAGGCCAAGGTGACATCCTAAGCTCTCCTTCCTGAAGCAAGTTTCTCTGAATCTCTTGGTTCTTTCTGAGTCTTATTTTTCAATAAACACCTTAAAGTTAATATCAGAATCTTGGTTGTAGGTCTTTGCTTTTCATCATTTTGAATATTTCTTGCCAATCCCTTTTGGCCTTCAAAGTTTCTGTTGAGAAATCAGTTGACAGTTTTATTGGAGCTCCCTTGTAGGTAACTAACTGATTTTCTCTTACTGCTTTTAAGGTTCTCTCTTTGTTTTTAACCTTTTGCATTTTAATTATGATGTGTCTTGGTGTGGGCCTCCTTGGGTTAATCTGTGCTTCCTGAGTTTTTATGTCTATCTCTTTCACCAAGGTAGGCAAGTTGTCTGTCATTTTTTTCAAATAAGTACAATTTCTTGTTCTCTTTCTTCTTCTCCCAGCACCCCCATGATGTGCATGTTGGTATGTTTGAGGTTGTCCCAGAGGCTCCTTATACTATCCTCATCTTTTTAGATTTTTTTTGTTTTGTTTTGCTGTTCTGATTGGGTGTTTTTTGCTTCTTTATATTCCAAATCTCTGATTTGATACTTGGTTTCATCTACTCCACTCTTGATTCCCTATAATGTAGTCTTCATTTCTTCCCCTAAGTTCCTTGACCATCTTTATAACCAGTGTTTTGAACTCTGCATCTGGTAGACTCCTTGTCTCCATTTTGTTTAGTTCTTTTTCTGGAGTTTTGTTCTTTTGTTTCATTTGGAACACGTTTCTTTGTCTCATTTTGGCAGCCTTCTTGTATTTTTTTCTATGTATTAGGTAGAACTGCTATGTCTCCCATACTTAGTAGAGTGGCCTAATATAGTAAGTGTCCTGTAGGGTCCAGTGGCACAGCCTCCCCTATCAACCAAACTGAGCACTCAAGGTTGTTCAATTGGGTGTTTATACCTTCCTCTTATAGTTGAGCCTTGATTGCTATTGGTACATCAGTGGGAGGGATTTATCCCTCAGACCAACCAACTGCAAGGACTGGCTGTCACCACCAACAACTGACCTCTGGCCACAGTGGAGGATCAGCTCTGCAGGAGCCCACCCCACAGAGCAGAACTTACTTCAGCAGGGTTCTGGTGCTCACTGAGTCTTCCCCTTGAGTGTGTCGCTTGTGGAGGTGGTTGGGTGGTGGTGCTTTGACATGCTCTGAAGCTTTCCACTGGGTGCACTCATACAAGCACTTCTCAGAAGGTGCAGGCCAAGAACATCTTGTGCCTGTGTTTTGCCTGGGGCCACCTGGCATGAGCTACAAAGCGATCTGCAGATGGCTGCCACTTGTGCTGGGCTTGGAGGTGCCCAGGTGAGGCCAAGCTGTGAACCAAGGCCAGCTATTGCTAGTGCTGGGCCTGGAGCCAATTAGTGAGAAGTGCAGGGCTCTCTGAGGCCAGATGCTGCGTGTTTGAGAGATTTTAGGAAAACCTGCAGCATGAGCTAAGATACGCCATTCCTATGGAAAAGCCACTGGAAACAGCTTAGGTGGGCCCAAAAGTTGGTTCTGATGGGGCCTCAGGAAATCACCAGGGCAGGGAAAACAGTGTGAGTTAGGTTGATGGAGTCTCAGGTATGGTGCCCACCTGCTGGATCTGTGGAGGGAGACAGGTCTCAGAAAAGAAAGGGTGGCTCCTGCCAGTCCTTCTGTCTGGAAGCAAGCTGCCACCGCTTCTCTCATCCCTAGCTCTTGTCCTGATGCAGGATAATTTAGTTTCTCCCCATACGTCTCTGGTGCCTTTTAAGCTGCCGTCCCCATGCTGCAGCTCAAAGGGAGTGAGTCTGAGTAAGACCATGTGCCAGCCCTTTAAGATAAACTTTCTGGGCCTCCAGCAGCCCTTAGTCTCCCTCAGCCTCAATTCCTGTTGATTTTTACAGACAGAAGTTATGGGGACTTCTCTTCCTGGCACTAGAACCTTGGACTGGGTGGGGGGAAGGGGGATGTTGGTAATGGGGCTGGGATCCCTCACTCCTCAGGGGGGAGTCTGCAGCTGAGATATCTCCCAATTTTTATTTGCCACATGGAGGTGTGGGACCATCCCATTCCACATCTCTGCCCCTCCTTCCAGTCTCAATGTGGCTTCTTCTTTAATTCCCCAGTTGTAGGACTTCCATTCAAACCGTTTTCAGGTGGTTCTGAATGATGGTTGTTCTGTAGTTTAGTTGTCATTTTGATGTGGTTGTGGGAGGAGGCGAGTACTGCATTTACCTACGTCACCATCTTGACTAGAAATCACTGAAAAACAAAGGATTTTAATATAAGCAATAATATTCTAAACAAAAGTTATAAAAAATATTAATTATCCTCAGTTTATTCAGTCCCATATAATCAATTTTTATTTATCTTAATCATTTGCCAGTATTTCTATGAATCTAGTTATCCCTTAGAGTTCTATAAATTTTCATCCAGTTTAAAAGGTGTTATCTGAACATTTACTAGTATGCGCAAAAACCTGTATTTTATTTTATTTTTGAGTATGTTTTTTTAATTTTAGATAGAGAGGAAGGGAGAAGGATAGTGAGATAGAAACATTGATGAGAGAGAAACCTCTATCAGCTGGCTCCAGCATACCCCCTACTGGGGATTGAGCCTGCAACCTGGGCATGTGCCCTGACCAGGAATCAAACTGGTGACCTCTTGGTTCATGAGTTGGCACTCAACCACCAAACCACACCAGCCAGGAAAAAACCTCTATTTTAGAATAGTTTTTCCATTAGTTTGCTCACCTTATTTACTGATTTGTGTAAATACTTTGCAAAAACAATGGGAATTAATTATCTGGCTCTCCTTGTATTGCTCATATTTATGTTCATGTTTTTGTTGGTCTTTGAGCTTATGATCTTATTTTTCATTGATAATACAGAGATTTAAAAACACCTTTTGTGTATGCATTACTCAGTTTTTCTTTTTGTGGGTCTGGAATTTGCGATCTCTTTAGAAAGAACTTCCATCAGTTCCTTCCTTTGTAGGGGGTGGGAGCCAGTCTCTTTGGACTATGCCAGCCACCCTGGCATGCCGGTTGTTTTCAGCTGAGAACAACTAAAGCCCAATAAACTCAGGAAGGGGTTTTTTCCCCTCCCTCTTACTGTCTAAGAATACTCAGATCGAAAGGGAGGGAACCTTAGCATAGGATTAGCTCCAATGAATTGAGTGCCACAGACAAGGACCCAAGCAAAAACCTGTTCCCTAGAATCCCATGCGTCCCACAGCTTCTGGGTGGCCCTGCAGGACTCCGCTCATCAAGTGCTTGCTCTCTTTCATCTACCTGTGAACTTTCTACTTCCCCCTCCTTAGTCCCAAATGACATGTGTACATCATGTTGCCTCATTACCTTTAGAGTTTTCACGCCTACATGCATTCTTCATGTGCATGTATTAAAGTTGATTTTCTCCTACTACTCTGTTGTGTGCCATTTGGACTATTCCACCAGCCAAAAGAACTAGAGGGGTTAGAGGAAAGTTCCCCAGTCCCTATACCTGCTTTCTTATAGAAAGCTGATGGCTTTATTCCTTTAAAATATATTAAATTGTTAAAAAATTATAATAAGAGGTCTCTATATCCATAGCAGGTTTATAACAGATCCATCCATTAAATTAACATTTATTTAGTCTTCGTTATACATAGAGAGCTGGAGAAAACACCCTTTGTCCTCAAGGAGCTCTTATTCTTATAGGAAGACATAGTTAAGTGTTAGCTGTATATATCATTTAATTGTATAGTATGCAATCACATGGAACTGTATTATATTACATAATTCATTAAAAGCTAGGGAGCCCTCTATGTTAATGTGTATTATATTTATGCACACACAGTAGAATTCGTTCATCAAAAAAGTAGGCGTCCTCTCAAGATGGGGAAGTAGATGGTCTCGGTTTCAGGAGAGACTGCTATCTAAGGTTGGGAAGCGGTCCAGGCAGAAGTCAGCCCAGTGGCTACACAGGCTGCAGGAAGATGCGGGAGCAGATGGCTGAGGCCCCTGGGGCGGGGGGAGCAGGGGCTAGGGCTGAGCTTCCAATTAGAGATTCCCTGGAGGTCTGGTCTGTCCCCCTTCACATCAGGTCAATTTGAAAACCTTATTTTTTCCTCAAGAGAGAGCAGGAGATACTGCCCAGGGAGGAACGGGGAATGCTGACAAAAGTGAGGCAAGCAACTGCATGGGATGAGGAAGCGTCTCCTTGGGGTCATCTTTAGCACAGAACCCCTGAGAGACATTAAGCCCAGGGGGTCCAGCTGAGAGGTCCTGAGCTGAAGACTGAAACAGGCACAGGAGGCACTTGTGTGGTGGGCAGCTAGCTGGGCTGGTGCAGAGCAGGGACAATGGGCCAGGTACTGAGGGCCACCAAGGTGAGAGCGCCAGGTGCAATGGGCTGCGACCTCACCCCCAGGGTGGCCTTTCCTCCCTGGGCATGAAGTTTTTGCCCCTGACCTTTCATATCACTAGTCATGCTGCAGACCCCCTCGATGAAGAACACGGAGGCCAAAGAACAGCTTCATAGGCTCCCACATAAGCCCTTGCACAACCACTCCCTTAAGCATTAAGTCCTAGAGATCACATCTAGGCCTCAGTGTTTCAGCTCCAGGCCTAGAAAAGCAGCAAAGCCAGGAGGGCAATGCCATGGCTGACGTCAAGACCAGCTTTGATGACTGACCCTGCCCTGTGCCCACCTATCAGTACAGACCACGACCCTAAAGGACACACCTGGAAAGCTGGTGAATAATTTATTGAGACCCTCCCCTGAGACCTCCAGAACCCCACCCTCCCCCCCCCCCCCAGGATGGAGGGCCCAGTGTTCTCTCTCTCTGAGCGCACCTGTACTTTCCCCCTCTCCTTTCCCCAGGCGAGTTCTCTCTGCCTTTCTTTTCCTAAGCTCCAAGGGCCCTCCTTTTGCCTCTGTATCTTGTTTCCTGAGCCCATGCAGCCTGGCTGGCTCAACTTTTCCACCTCTGTGATTTTCTAAACAAAATTTTGCTTGTATTTGAGTCTTGACTCTGAATTCTTTCTTAGCCAGAACTGAAGTACTGAGGTTGCTGAACCGAGGTCCAATTGCTAGTAACATTCTAAGCAGTGCCACCGCTAACACTTGGTCTAAGAATGTCCAATGCATCTCAAAGCAGCAGGGACAGCATCCAGCAGCCACAGGCCTCCCTGCGTGCAGGCTGCGTTCGAGCTGCACCCCACCAGTAGCTGAGGAGGGGCTCAGGGCTTGCACAGGGCCCAGGGTGAATATCCACAGCCCAGATTTTTAAAAAAGAAACTGAGGTGCAGGGAAGTTAAATAATTCACCTGAGGTAAAATCTCAGTGAGTCTAAGACCACACCTGGCCATGCATGCCGAATTGATCTAGCATCTGTTTCCAATATCTTGCTGTGAATAAGCATGACGAGGTTTGGGACACATTACCCCCAAATATGGCACTTACCAGATTGAATGTTGTAACTGAGGAATTTGAGAAATGACAGGTACAGGAAGGACTTCCTGACCTCCCCCTGCAGCACCCCGCCCAGAGGAGAGGAGCGTCTGTATCTCTGAGGATGGAGGGAGTCCAAAGGAGTCGGAGTAAACAGGCTCCCACGTCCCTCAGTTTACACGCTCAGCTCAGCCCTGTGTTCTATGGAGCTTCCCACGACTTCCTGCTTCCTATCCAGCCCAGCACAGAAGTGCTCAGGTTGAGCATTTGAGTCTTCATTTCCTAATGAGGGCTCCAGGGTCATGTAAAACGTGTATTACATACACATGTCAGCCTTTCTCTTGTTAATCTGCCCTTTGTTACAGAGACCCAGCCAAGAACCAGGACGGGCAGGAGGAGGAACCACTTTCCTCTCCACAAGCATCCTGTTTAAAGGTGATACTTCCACGCGCAAGCCCTGCGATCTGCCCTGGGCTCCCAGGTGGGGTCCCAGTCCCAGCCCTGTGGCCGTGGGACAGAGCAGAACTCCTCTCTCTCTGCGGAACTTTAAACCACTGACGACAGAGTTGGTTGGACTGATGGCTAAGACTTTTACTTTTCTGCACCTGGAGGCCCAATCTTTTTTTTTTAAAATATATTTTATTGATTTTTTACAGAGAGGAAGGGAAAGGGATAGAGAGTTAGAAACATGGATGAGAGAGAAACATCCATCAGCTGTCTCCTGCACAACTCCTACTGGGGATGTGCCCGCAACCAAGGTACATGCGCTTGACCGGAATCAAACCTGGGACCTTTCAGTCCGCAGGCCCATGCTCTATCCACTGAGCCAAACCGGTTACGGCTGGAGGCGCAATCTTTGATCTCCCGTCTCCTGCAGTCCCATCTACCCCAGACTGCCCCCCCCCAACCGCCCCCCAGTCCTAGGTGCTTTCCCTGCCAGGGCTCCAGGCAAGGCCTGTGGTCCAGCCTCCAGCACCACAGGCTCCAGCTTCCCTGGGACACAGTCACACACAGCGTCTGTTCCACTTGGGCATCCAGCTTTAGTTCTTCCACTTTTCGCTAAGTAATGGAAACTGACTCCATCCCCCAAATCGGAGCCCTTCGGCAGGCTGCAAGTTGAGAAAAACATGTACTTTGGACCAAGGGTCTCTTTAAAAAATTGTTTCTAAATCATTTCTCCCGGCCCCACAGCCTTCCTTAAAGCCTCCCATTTTCTCCTTGTGTCTGTGATGGAAGGAGCGTCAAAGGCAACAGGTGCACCCTCTTTCCCCCAAATCCCATGGGAACAGAGCTGCTGGTGCTGGAATGGAAGACAAAGGGACTGATCTGTGCTTGGTTCTGGTCCCACCATGGGCAGGCTGCCCATCAAACACAGACCTGCTTCAGGCCTGCCCCACTGCTTGTCCATCTCCCTTCTTTATTGTCAAACCCCAGTGTCAATACAGAATTAAAGCTGAGTGGATAGAAAACAGGGGGTTAGACAGGTCTTCTTATCGAGTTTTATCTCTACCTCCTCCCCTCCCTCACAACCCCCTCTCCCCTCTCTTCCCTTCCTAGTTTACTTGTTGGTCCACTCTCCCTCCTGCTCCCCTGAAGGTCACTCACAGCTCCCTGGCCCTTCCCTGCCTTGCCATAGGCTGGCTGATGGGCGGTACTCAGAGCTCAGCCTCCTTTGGTGGAGACTCAGTCCAGGCTGGCTTGGGAGCAAGGCCCAGGGAGCCCTGCCCCCACCTTACCTTTCCTGTGCTCCGCCTCCATGCCCCCATCCGGCTTATTCTCCATCACAATCTGCCATTGCCTGTGGCCTGGGTAGCTCCCCTCCCTGAAGCATAATTCTGTGAGGGCAAGACCAAGCCACAAGACACCTTGTTTACTCCTGCATCCAGCATTGTGTCTAAATGTATAGATAATCAATATATATTTGTTGACTGAATGAATGCATCGAGTCTCCCTCTCCCTCCCCCTCCCCCTCTCCCTCCCCCTCCCCCTCTCCCTCTCCCTCTTCCTCTCCCTCTCCCTCTCCTCTCCATATGCATGTAGAGATGGTGGGATGTACATGGGTAAGAAGCTTCTTACAGGGAAAGGGTTCATAGTATAATGCTGATCACTTGCAAATAAAGAAAAGAGAAAAACAATACATTTCTGTGTGTGCTGTGTAAAGGTAACATTAATAGCATAATTAGTGGTCTACCAAATGGTCACATCTGCCTATTCCTCCTGGTAGGATGCCCTCTCATAATAAGCCTGGACATAATGCCTCAAGTACTTGCCCAGCTTCTCTTGCAGCTAAGACAGGCCTGTGGCCCAATCCTGGATGATGGGACCCAAGGAGAACCCTGCCCACGGTTTCTGGGAGAGGGGTTCTCTTTTAATTAAAGAGACACATGAGTGCAAATGCACCTCCTGTTCAGCAGGGTATTGTGTCTACAAGAGATGCCTGTAACAGTAGCTGTCTCATGACCACAGGGGGCAAGCCGATATACTGAGGATGGAGGCTGGGGTGGAAAAATAACAAGAGCTTGGGGTTTTGAGTAGGGAAACCCCCTCTTCTCCTGTCTCTGCTTTACTCTCCTACTACTTCACACTCACACTTCTGACACTAGTGTGTGTGTGCGTTTCCTCACACCAAGCAATTCTCTGTGACAGTGTTAGCGAGGCAGCTAGGTATTAACACAGGAAGGGAGCTGTGGGAATTGGACATCCAGCCTGACAAACCAGGGGCTGTTTGCTTCACTAGAAGTTACAGCTTCGCACACTCCCAGGGCATCCTCCGCCCTCGGGACATATCCCCTGAAGCAGGCAGGGTCACTACTGGTCACCACCTGGGGAAGAAAGATAAGAAGCAAGAGAAATCCTCTGCTGGGCGCATGCCCAGTCCAAGTCAGGTTGGCGCAGGGGGAGGTGCTTCCATGAGGCTTGTTGGTGACCATAATGGGGAGAACCAAGCTTGAGAAAGGAGTTGATTGGATAAGGGACAGAGAAACCACAAAGATCTAGGAAATTGATTGGTTAGGGGCTGGACCCATCAGAAGCCCAGGAAAGACTGGGAAGGTGATTGGTTATTTTGAAAAAGTTCCTGGTCCTTCCCAAGCTCAAGACAATATAACCCAGCTTAACAAAGAGCTCTGGCTCTTTCTCACTTGGTAACACTTGCTCACCCTGTTTGCCCTAGTCTTCTCTCTCCACAGCAGCCGCATGGGCCTAACAGCCTGGGGCCTGGGCTCCCAGCACAAGCCTGGGTACAGCCATGCAGCGCCAGCTGAGCGCAAACTCAGACTAAGCTAGCCGGATGAGGACAGGCATGGACTGAGCCAAAGGTGCAATACATCTGGACTCTGGCCCTGCTTCTGGACCCGATGAAGGCAGGCTGCACTTTTCTCACAACAGGATGGATGAAGATGAGACACTGGGGCCTGTGGGCAGCCTTCTATTTCCACCCCAACAAACGTTACAACTAGACCACATCCTCCCATCACTGAGTCTCCTGGATTGCTTCCCCATGTTCATCGGCAGCATCAATAGCTGAGTGTCCTACAATTTAACTCAATCCTGACACTATCTACCTGGAGATAGCATCAGATCCCACAGGTGAGGGGCCAGTCCCATGAACTCAGGGAAACAGGTTTCCCAGTTTACATAAGTGTATTATGTAAGAAAGGACACAGATGAACAGGCAGATGAAGAGTTATAGAGGGTCCCAGGGACAGGAACTGTGGAGTTGGGGTATGTCACCAATTTGGAAGCTCCCTAAACCCTGTAGTTTTGGGATTTTATGGTGGTTCCTTGTTATCAATTATTAAGTCCATTTCCATTTGGAGACTGGGGATGGCCTAAAATTTCTAAGCTAATCATGGTTTGACCAGCCCCCATCCAGGGGCCAGTCAGGAGTCAGTCACCTCATAGAACAAAAGATGTCCTAGTGCTTTTATCACTGGGAAATCATAGGGTTTCAGGAGCCCTGTGTCAGGAAGATATCCTATATAATAAGAGCCTAATATGCAAATTGTCCCTTCCACTGGGAGTTCAACTAGGGGGGCGGGGCACCAGTGGCGGCAGGAGGCCAGGGAAAGGGAGGTGCCTAGGCCAGCAGTTGCTAGGGACCCTACCTGTGCATGAATTTCATGCACTGGGCCTCTAATATATATATATATATATATATATATATATATATATATATATATATAAAAGAGATGTGGGTACAGGGGATTTAATATATATATTAAAGGCCCAGTGCACAAAATTCATGCACTGGGGGAGGGGGGGGGCAGGGTCCCTCAGCCTGGCCTGCACCCTCTCACAGTCTGGGACCCCTCGGGGGATGTCTGCCTGCCGGCTTAGGCCTACTCCCCCACCCCGAGTATCGGGCCTAAGCCAGCAGTCAGACATCTTCTTGCAGTCTGAGGCTCTCACAGTCCAGGACCCCTCACTCATGACTGCAGCGGAGGTGGGAGAGGCTACCGCCACTGCACTCACCCGCGTTGAGCGTCTGCCCCCTGGTGGTCAGTGCGTGTCATAGCGACTGGTAGTTCGGCTGTTTGGTCGATTTGCATATTAGGGTTTTATTATATAGGCTATATTTCCTGGTATTTCACAGTCTTGATGACCATAATAAGCCAACTTTGCAAAACTCTTTCCTCTGGACTTTTGTTATTTAAAAAAAAACCTGATGAATTATTCAGCCATTTAAATGAACAAATGGCCATTTCTGAGTAGCGCAAGAAAAATTTTGTCTACCATAGACAGAATTTTATAATTTGGGGGAAGCCTTTTAACTCTATGGAAGGGAAGCGAAGTGTTGCCACCTTGAGGCTGCCTTTTTGAGATATTGATGTTAAGCTGTTTATTAAGAAACAAGACTGAGAAAGAACCCTTGACCCTCCCCATTCCTGCCTGAGGTTGAGACGACAAGGCCTGCTCCGGGAGGGAATGTTAGGGTGCTTGCCTTAGCCTAATTGGGATTAAGTATGGTAAATAGAGGGTTCCAGACAGGGACCTGTTGGCTAGAACCCCCGTGTCCACATCTCTGAGTGTCTGGCAAGAATTCCCTGGTCATGCCCGCTCTGCTCTTCCTCAGTCACCTGTAAACCACCCTCTTCATTTCTGAAACCTAAGCCCACCCCCCTCCCCTTCTCCTCTGTCCACACTGTCTCACCATCCTTGGAATTTTCATGCTTATGTGAATGCCCCATGTGCAAGTATTAAAACTTGATTTTCTCCTGTTAACTGGCCTCTGTTAATTTGATTATTAGTCCCTCAGAAGAACTTGGAAGGTAGGAGGAAACGTATTAATATTTTTAGCCTCCACATTATTCATAGACGTCCTTCCTCTGATTTACTTCATATTTTATAATTATTAGCACACATCTTGGAGAGGGGGAGACATTCATTTCTGGGTGTGTGTTTTTCTCATTTTCTGTATTTTTCACAACATCTACAAATTGAATTTCTTGAATGTGTAGAAGGTGCTGGAGACTCTGTGGACCATCAGGCAGGCCAGTGGAGATGGCTGTGCGCCTCAGACACTGCGGGTAAGTGTGGGGCTTTGTAAGTCTTGCTCCGTTAATCCAACTGAGGAGCAGGGAACCTGTGTGCATTGTAAACATCTGCTGCCAAGAGCGGTGGGAGGAGCACGGAGACCACTGTATGAGATGTTGTGAGTGTGGAACATGGACATAGGTGGGAGGATACACATTATGTCAACGCAGGTTCAAAACAGCGTTAATGATGGGCAAGTTCTTCCGATGGCTGTAAATCGCCTTTTCTAAAGACCCTCCCTTAGCATCACATTTTAAAGGGAAATGAACACTCATGAGTTCCAGTGGGATTTCCCGTTTTCTCTGGAATTCCCTCATATCCAAGCGGCCATACTGCTCAAGTCAGGCTATCTCAGTTCAGACACAGAAAAGAATGTGGGCCAAAATCCATTTGTGAATATATCCTTTAGAAAATTGCAGCCATATGTTTGCGGGGATCATTTTCCTATGCACGCAGTACCTAGCTGTGCCCACAAGGTGGCGGGAGTGGCCACTGAATGCAAACCTGGGCCTGAGTGGAAACAGATTTATGGGAAACGTAATCTTTTAGCTCTGCACAGCTCACAATCAATCTGTTGTTTCAAAAATGTGCAATTTCCTAGGTTCTTGAACAGCCTAGTTCTGCTTATTAACATAGGAAGGAGACAGGCTATAAAATGATCTGCAGAAACGAGAGCGTGAGCCCAAGAATGGAGGGCAGCTGAAGGCGACTGGGTGATTAACAGGAGACCAGACAGGGCGGCCTGGGCTCCGGTGCCTCCGGCCTCACCTAAGCCACTCTGCAGCGTCGGCCTCTGTTTTCTCAGATGAAGTAAGGAGAGGGCTGTGTGTGTGGTACCCATCCACTCTCGGATTTCCCTTCCGCCGGAAATCCTCTGATTTATGGTAAGGAGGTTATTTACACAGTCTGATGCGAGGCGAGGGTCTGAACCGATATGGTCTCCGTAGGAAAGGAAAAGAAAATTGTAAAAGATTATTGCTCTAGGATCCTTGAGGATAAATAAGTGTCACGTTTCTTTATTTGTTTAAAGTCAAATCAAACCAGAACTCTGGGAGGCAAGGCGTGGGGAGCTGCAGGAGGCTGCTCTCCTGAGGACCTCTTCCCTGAGGGGGCGGCAGTTAACTTCTCAGGGGTTCCCCCACTTCCCCAGCCTGCTCACTGAATTGCCCTGCGGGAGGGAGATGCCGAGCACAGAAAAACATCCATCATGTTTAGTGGGTGGATGTTTCTGAGCCCGAATGTCAGGGGAGACTTTTGGCATTCTTTTTTTTTTTTAATATATATTTTATTGATTTTTTTACAGAGAGGAAGGGAGAGGGATAGAGAGTTAGAAACATCGATGAGAGAGAAACATCAATCAGCTGCCTCCTGCACATCTCCCACTGGGGATGTGCCCACAACCAAGGTACATGCCCTTGACCAGAATCGAACCTGGGACCTTTCAGTCCACAGGCCAATGCTCTATCCACTGAGCCAAACCGGTGAGGGCAACTTTTGGCATTCTTAATTTCAAACATGGAGACGTGAAAATAAGCTGCACTTGGGGGGAGTTGGGGCATTTTGCTCATTCACTCATTCACTCATTCACTCATTCACTCATTCACTTCCTCTTTTGTTGGAGGAGAGATGAGTGCCAGGCAGCAGGGAGCTGTGATTGCAGGTCTCCTCTTGGACTTTATGGTCAAGTCAAGCCCAGGAGGCAGACAGTGGAGCTAAGGAGCTGGTGATAAGGCGGTGACTCGGCATGTGGGCACACAGTGTGGCAAGTGCCCGAGGCTGCCATGAAAGCTGGGGGTGCTGTAGGGCAGCCCCACGATGTCTCATCTAAACGAACCTTTCCCCAGCGTCTCTGCTTCCTCTTCCCGCTGGTCTCTGACTTGCTTTGCTGCTAAGTGTGTCAGGTGCGTGTTCAGTCACTATCCCCTGCTATCCTCTGTGTCTCGGGCAGGCCACAGGCCCTGGGCTAAAGAGTGAATAAGTCTGTGTTGTACCCACTACCATCATGGAGCTGAATGAAGTCTACCACCCTAGCTAGTGACCTTGGGCAAGTTAACTCATTTCTTTAAGCCTCAGTTTATGCATCTGTATCATGGGAATAATGATACACCCTACTTGTAACAAATCATATAAATATTTGATTTATATGTCCATGTATGCATAATAATATATTAAGTATAAAGTATAAAGCATGGATAATGATATAAATCATATAAATCATATAAATATTATCATAACTGTAATAAATTTTAAGTGCTTAGCACAGCAATTAAAGCAATACTTGCTACCCGTTACGGTAATTATTAATTTTTCAAGAGCTCAAGTCTATTTGAGGAGGCAAGCTGATAACTGGGTGCTAGTATACACTGCTGGAGAGGAGGTAGGTATAAAAGGATCGGGCACCTGGGATAGAATTCAGGGGCCGCTTTGAGAAGGAAATGACTCTTGAATTATTTTAGGAATTTGCCCGACACCTCATCTGCCATAAAAAAGAGAGAGAGAAAGGAAAGGAGGCGAGATGGTCAGGGAAGGAGTGTCCCTTCTTCACAGAAGGAATAGCCAGGCCAGGGCTGGGAGGCCAGCTGTCTTCTCTGCGTGCTCAGGCATTGAAATAACCAAGCAGCAGGGCACCTCACTGTCCCATGGCTCCATGTACACGAAGGCTGTGGGGCGGAGCCCAGGGCGTGTGAGGACAAACACTCAGGTCTGTGCTGGCTACGGGAGGATGGGCTGACTTCTGTGTCCACATGAAGCCATGCAGCCGGTTCCACTGACTTTCCACCGGTTAATGATGTTTGGACACCGGAGAGAAACAACCTAAAAGAGATGGATGGCAGTTGCTCTCTGCATTGTCTCAGGGCCGTGGCTGCTGCCTGTGCAGGGCCGTGGCTGGGAGGGACGGAGAGGTCTGCAAATGGGGGGCGGGGGAGCACGGGATTGGGAGCAGAGAGAAGCCAGAGCGACTCCTGGGCTTGGGGAGTCCCTGTGCTTGAGGCTTCCCGGCCAGATTAAATCGTGAGGCGAGGCCATCTGCCCTCAGTGCCTCTTGAAAGTCTGCCGTTTCACTTTGTGTCTAGTGGCTGCCAGTGTGATCAGCATCATGTGTGGCTGTAGTAGGATATGGAGGCAGCATCTTTCTAAATAGTTAACTTTTTCTTTCAAATTCCTGCAGAATGAACTCATCAGAGCTGCTGTCACACTTTACCGGCTGGTGACTGCCCCCAGGAGACCCCAGCTGGCCCTGCTCCCCCACGGCTGCCCATGGTGCTCATGGTCCATTCAACCTGCTCTCCACTTTTCAAGTCCTGCTGGTCACCAGTAATGCGGAGAGAGAAGAGGCATGGGGGACCTTTCTGGACAAAACTTCATCTCCCCAAATAGATGGTGGTTTGGGAGGCAACGGACATGCCCACAGCCTGGGCACAGGGCTCCTCTGTGGGCACCGCCCTGTGTCCTGAGCCTCAGCTCTAACTTGCAAGAGATCAGCGTCCTTAACCAATCAGGAACTAATTAACTTCTAACTGCAACTGTGGAGGCTAAAAAGTATTAATACTTTCCCTTCCACCTTCTAAGTTCTGGGTGGGCTAATCATCCAATTAACAGAGACAGATGAACAGAAGGAAGGTAAAGTTTTCATCCATGCACATGGGCAATTCACATAGGCATGAAAATTCCAGAGATAGAGAGGCAACATGGGTATCTGTGACATTTTTGGAGAAAGGGGGGAAGGGGCATTAGATTTCGGGAGTGAGCATGGGATTTACATGTAGTCGAGAAGAGCAGAACACACGTGCAGGGAAATTCTTGCCAGTGACTCAGAGACAATGGGCACAGGGACCTGGCGAATGGGAAGGATTTGAGGTGACTGAGCCGAGGCTCCCTTCAACGCAGGGCTCTCCGTCTGCCTCTCCTGGCAGGACAGGGGGAGGGCCAGCAGTTCTTCCTAAATCTTTTGTTTCTTAATAAACAGCTCGAAATCAATATCCCAAAGGCACCTTCACGGGGGCCAAATTTTGGTTCCCTTCCCAAACATGTTACATGTGACTGGCAGGAGGCGTGGAGCGATGCAGAAACACCAAAGGGCAAGGTAAATAGACTGGCCAGCCCAGGGGTGGGCAAACTGTTTGACTCGAGGGCCACAATGGGTTCTTAAACTGGACCGGAGGGCCGGAACAAAAGCATGGATGGAGTGTTTGTGTGAACTAATATAAATTCAAAGTAAACATCATTACATAAAAGGGTACGGTCTTTTTTTTTTTTTAGTTTTATTCATTTCAAACAGGCCGGGTCCGGCCCGAGGGCCGAAGTTTGCCCACGGCTGGGCCAGCCTGTCATCCAGGAATGGCCGCTGTTAACCTTTGCTAATATTTCTTCCCAGTTCATTTCATGGAATGTGTTTAGAGCTGTTTGGAATTTTTCCACACAAATGATTTTTATGATTCCATTTGTGTTTAATTTCATCTTATTTATGAATCCTTCAATATATTTTGTATATTAAAGTATTCATTCTATTAGATTATAAAAATAATCTACTATGTTCATTGTGAAATGTTTAGACTTAAGGTCTATCTGTCCTTGTAAAAAGTTTCTATACCTTTTAAGCCCTCGGACACATAGAAAATAATGAAAAACCTTCCAATTCTGAGAAGTTAGCAGAGCACAGGTAAGGAGTGTATAAAAACAGAACGCTGTACACGAAAGTCCTTCATGCAGAAATGTGAGAACAAAATCCTAAGAACAATATTAGCAATAGAATCAGTATCATCCAAGGAGACGATGCCTGTTCTGACGGGGGAAGTGGTGTTCTCTCTGAGTCACGGGAAAGCACCCCAGGGACCCACGCATGGAGGCTGTGGAGCCGCACAGGCTGCCCTGGGTCCTGCTCCTCCTGTTGAGGAAAAGGTGCAGCCTTGTCTGCCTCAAGCCCAGACATAGGGCCAGAGTCCAGAGAGCCTGTACCGTGGGTGTAGGCCACATCCGTCCCCATTCCCGGCTTGGCTGGTGGGTGGGTAGTCATTCCCGCTGGGCCCTCGGTGGCTGTCCGGGCCCCTGGCTGTGAAGGGAGAACACTGGGAGTGAGCATGCATTATGGAGACGAGGGCTCTTTGTTAAGCTGGGATTATATTATCTCGGGCTTGGGAAGGACCAGGCACCCTTTCAAACTACCCAGTCACCTTTCCCATCTTTCCCAGGCTTCTGAGGGCCCAGTCCTAGCCAGTCCATTTCCTATATCTTCTGGGATTCTGTATCCCCTGTCCAATCCGATCCTTTTCCCAGGCTAGACAGACAGGCCTCATAGTAGAAGCACCGCCCCCAGCGCCATCCTGACTTGGACTGGGCATGAGCCCAGCAGAGGAATTTCTCTACTTATCTTTCTTCCCCAGGTGATGACCTGCCTGCCTTGGGGGATTAGGTCCCCGAGGGCGGAGGATGCCCTGGGGGGTGTGAAGCTGTAACTCCTAGTGAAGCAGACAGGCTTATTGTCCCATTCAGTGCCCTGGCTTCTTAGGCTTAATGTCTGGTTCCTGTGGCTCCCTCCTGTATTAATATCTCACTACCCACACTAACACCTTGAAGATGTGGGGCTTTATTTTTGTTTTGTCCAGAAACCCAGGGATGATTTAGTCTTAGAAATAAAATAGTAATGACTACATTAATAGTTTAGAAGAAACGACCATAACAAAATCTTGACATTACTAAAGTAGTTTGGAAATATTCCTGGAAAAAAGAAGACTACTTGGTAAACTGGCAACTACAAGGCAATTCCTAAGACAAAGAACATCTTTCTGAAGCCACAGGGCAAAACACCAAAGGCATCTGCCCCAGGTGCATTACAAACCAGGATGTCTGCAGTCCTCCTGACAGCCCAGCCCACAGAAATGCACAGATTTCAATCTTCTTACTATCCACCAGCAACAACCAACTGGAAGTTAAATTAAAAAAAAGTATCAACAAAATGCAGGAAACATCTATGTATATATGAAGAAAACTTCAAAATTTACTGAGATGTCTACGCAGGACTTCAAATGCATGGAGTAGATTTTCACCTGTTATCCTACACAGAAAGACTAACCATGATAAAGACGTCAGTTATCTCCTCAATCCTATATAATAAAGAGGTAATATGCAAATTAACTCTCACACCCTCACAAGATGGCTGCCTATGACCAGGGGGGCAGTTAGGGGCAACCAGGC
The DNA here is from genome assembly GCF_000147115.1 of Myotis lucifugus. Classification (NCBI taxonomy): domain Eukaryota; kingdom Metazoa; phylum Chordata; class Mammalia; order Chiroptera; family Vespertilionidae; genus Myotis; species Myotis lucifugus. The sequence continues at coordinate 482,438 of NW_005871247.1, forward strand.
CAGTAGAGGAGGGCAGTTGGGGGTGACCAGGTCAGCGGGGAGGGGCAGTTAGGGGTGATCAGGCTGGCACACAGAGGCAGTGAGGGGTGACCAGGCAGGCAGGTGAGCAATTAGGAGCCAGTGGTCCAGGATTGTGAGAGGGATGTCCAACTGCTGGTTTAGGCCCAAACCTGCAGTCAGACATCCCCTCAGGGGTCCCAATTTGGAGAGGGTGCAGTCTGGGCTGAGGGAACCCTCCGCCCCCATGCACGAATTTTGTGCGCCAGGCCTCTAGTTGATCTATAAATTCTTACAGATTTTTTTGACATAAAATTGGTCATTTTGTTATTAAAAAACATGCCTATTGTTCAGAGCCTCAAACAATATGTAAAACTATAAGGAAGAAAGTAGAATTAGTAAAAAAAAAATCTTACAAGAATAGAGAATACTTCTGACAATATTTGCTGAAAAATAATTTTGAAACATATGTATACATAATATGGCAGAATAACAAGGCAAGATGACACACATTTCATTCTTGGCCAATGGCCTCTACCCTACTCCAGGGAAGGGAAGGTCTCTGAAGCCTTCCCATCCGGGCAGCAGAGGGCTGGTTCTCCAAGGCAGAGCTCAGGGAGGGCAGGAAGCTGCCCTGGAGGGGGTGGGGCATTGCAGGCCAGAGGGAGCCTCACTTGGGTGGAGGTAGAAGTCCACGTGGGCTGCCCTGTGGAGTTGCCTGTCTCCATGCAATTCACAGGCGTTCACATTCTCTTCTCTGGGCTGGATTGTTAGAATATTCAGAGGCATGACTGTTCCTTCAGGTTGTATTGAACTGAGCTGTAAAGTCATCTAAAACTGCCCCATTTCTGCAGTGGCCGCTCCAACTGGTTGATTGCCTTGCCAACTGGTTCTCTGGGATGAGCTGTTCCTGTTTTCTCCCTCTTGTGAATTTTTTTAGTTTATTTCTCACTCTTGTTGGGTTTATTTTATGAGTTTGTTTTCAGTAGGAAATCTATTTTTCTAGATTTTAAACATCTTTACAGGTTGCACACACGTACCTATTCCTTAGTAAATGAAGAAGGGAAATTGCTGGGTCAGTCAGGTGTTTTTGTTTGGAATCCTCACTGAGGATGTTTTTATTGATTTTTAGAGAGTAAGGGAGAGAGAGAGAAACATCAATGTGAGAAACTGATCTGTTGCCTCCTACATGCACCCCAACTAGAGATCGAACCCACGACCTAGGTAGGTGCCCTGACCAGGAATCGAGCTGGCAACCTTTTGTGTGGAGACGATGCTCCAACCAACTCAACCACCCATCCAGGGCTGTGTTGGTTTTTAAACATTGAAACACATGGTGAAGGCCACAGCAGAAAAGTTTTGTCCATTTTTTAATACCACTGTGGAAGCTAAAAATAACCCATACGTTTCTTTTTATCTTCTAAGTTTTTCTAGCTGAGCTAATAGATTAACAGAGACAGATTAACACATGCACATGGGGACTTCACATGGCATGAAAATTCCAAAGACAGCGAGGCACCATTGGGCATATGTCCAACAGTGTGGACAAGGGAGAAGGGGGGTGAATTAGAATGAGCCAGTTTCAGGGAGTTGAGGATGAGCAGACCACACATGGCTGGAAACCCTCACTAGACACTCAGGACTGTGCCCGAAGGCCTCCTAGTTCCCACTTAATTCAAACTTGGGGCCAGTGTCCTGCCAGTGTTGCTCAGTGGTTGAACATTAACCTATGAACCAGGAGGTCATGGTTCAATTCTGTGTAGGGACACATGCCCCGGTTGCGAGCTTGATCCCCAGCAGGGGGGGTGCAGGAGGCAGCCAATCAATGATTCTCATCATTGATGTTTCTATCTCTCCCTCTCTCTTCCTCTTTAAAATCAATAAAAAATGTATATTTTTTAAAGTTGGGGGCTAGTAAAAGGTTCGTTCTGAGTCTTGTGTTTCTTAATAAACAGCTTAAAATCAATATCCGAAAAGGCAGCTTCAGGGTGGCAAAACTTTGGTTCCCTTCATCACCAACAGAGAGAATGTCTTTTGATCAGAGTATTTGTATCCTTCCCGATGGGATAGACAACAGAAGTGCAATAATCCCTTATTTTCCTTTGCATTCTTTGATTGTTTCCTCAAGCAGCTAGCCAAGTTTTAATACAGCATTCCTGAAAGTCTGTTCTTTGTAAATCACTGAAAGTTTATGTGTATCACTCACTCAATTTGTGTGTCTTCTGCCATTCAGAGTATTTGGAGTTGTCTATTCTTCTTTACCCACTGCCTATTCATTCTGCCCATAGCACATTGATTCTAACTATTTTCAGTACACTTTCATTTCTGGTGAAGTTCCCTCCAGTATTATTCTTTTAAAGTCTCTTCCACCTGCATATCTATTCTTCTGGTGACCTTCCCAATTTTGTTGAAGCTCCCTCCCTCACCCTCCCCTTGCAGAAACAGACAAACCAACAAAACAAAACAGAAGTATTGGATTTTAATTAGCAGTGCATTGACTTTATCCAGTTATTTAAGAACTGGAATACTCACGGAATTACCTTCGCACACAAAGTTATGGTATGTTTATGCATATTTTTAAAAATATATTTTTATTGATTTCAGAGAGGAAAGGAGAGGGAGAGAGAGCTAGAAAAATCAATGATGAGAGAGAATCATTTATTGTCTGACTCCTGCATGCTCCACACTGGGGATCGAACCCACAACCCAGGCATGTGCCCATGACTGGAATCAAACGCGGGACCCTTTAGTCCACAGGCTGATGTTCGATCCACTAAGCCAAACCGGCTAGGGCTGTTTATGCATATTTTGATTTTATGTTACTTAATCATCAAATTTTGTAGTTATAAAGTGTTCATAATTTTGTGCACCAATATTAGGGAAGGTGATCTAGTTCTCATATTGTGTGCTTTGCACCACATTTCTGTATCAAGTCACCATGTGGCTTCAGAGTGGGGTCCCCCAGCAGCTTTCTTAGCAGGGATATAGCTGTTTTCCCAACTGTTAAAATTCTGCCATATTTCATCTGATTCAGCACATTTTGAGGGTAGTACTGAATAACTTTTTAAAAGATAACGTGCATGTATATTTGTCCAGTCAGGTTTTCAACCACTGAAAAGCATGAATCTGTGTAGTTTATACTTATATAGAAATCAGCTTTTCAAAACATACATATGTGTATCTACTATTGCATACATTTGTGCACAATGTGTGTATAGTAGTCTCATTCATTGATTCTTCTTCCTATGAATTGTTAGATCTCCTTTCTTTTTCTAAATGTTATATATTTGCTTTTTTTCTCTTTTGTATTTGATTGAGCATTTTTTCTCTCCGACTAGTATTATTAAAGTGCTATTTTTGGAAGACCATGTGGGCCAGTAGACGTGGGTCTGACTCCCTCTTTCTCGTGCCTGAATATTCTCAGTGGAACTGAGAGGCTCAACCAAACTAATGGCACTCAGATGACTTGCAGGATGTTCTATAACCGTGGTCGGCAAACCGCTGCTCGCGAGCCACATGCGGCTCCCCGGCCCCCCGAGCGCCGCTCCTCCACAAAACATCACGTGCGGGTGCGCATGTACAGTGAGATTGAAACTTCGTGGCCCATGCGCAGAAGTCAGTATTTTGTGGAAGAGCCACACTCAAGGGGCCAAAGAGTCGCACATGGCTCGCGAGCCGCAGTTTGCCGAGCCACAGTTTGCCGACCACTGTGATGCTGCCACATTTAGTGACATTGTACTTCTAACCTCAGGGTGCTTTTGTTTTATTTCCCAAGGTGAGACTGTGGGGACAAACATCCACATTTTTAACAAAATATTGCAAGAAATTTTGCAAAGACCCTGTGGTAAGTTGGTAAGTTGCGTTTGTGTCGCGATGTGTGAGCATGCCAATGACTCTCATTCTCTCCAGCACTGGGCACTGGGCTCATTTATTTCTTCCAGCATTGAGGGGGAAATGGCAGACTGTGGTTTGTTCGTATTTCCTAACCACTGGTGAGGTTGAGAGTCTTTTAGCTTGGATGTCCTCTCCTCTGGCCCACAGTTTCCTACCACGCTGTCTTTTCCTCTGATTTCCAGGTGCTCTTTTGATCTGGGGGATGGTGAGCGCTTGTCTGGGAGTTGACTGGAGAGGCGCTGTTAGTTCCACCTCCTGCTGTCCTGTGAGTGACCCCCATGTCCTAGAGCAAAGTCTGTGGCTTCAATGCCTCTTCCCCTTTCTGTCCCAGCGGGGGCAGAGGAGAGAGCATCCCTAACTCAGGGGGCAGAGAGGAGAGCATCCCTAACTCACCGGGGCCCTAGGACACCCCCTCTCACCTGGCCAGCAGCAGCGGGGTTCCCATGTGTTTCTGAGCCTTCAGAGCTCAAGCAATGGATGTTTTCCCTCCTCGGGATGAAAGTCATGAGCAGAAGCCCGGTATGTGAAGGCTGTTCTGTCTCCTCTGAGCAGAGGCCCCGCACCCTCACATTGTGGGGTTTCCTAATTGTAAGTGGCAGGTGATTCTTTTCACATCATGAGGCATTCAAGGGCTGGACTCCCAGGCACAGGTAACCCACTGGTTCCTTGAAATGATGCTGGCAAAGGCTAACCCCTGTTTAAATGTCAAACACGGCTCAGCTCTCTAAGTTTACACGCCTGCTGATCAAGAGGCACAGGCTGCTACAGAGGTAAGGCCTCAAGGCTTCAACTAACGCGAGACAGTTCAGTGACCACAGAGAGAAAACCAGGTTGCACCATGGGACACGCAGAGGGGCCAGGCCCCCAAAGGGCTTTTCCCAGGAACCTTTGCCATGACACCTGTCTTCCATTGCCTGCCACCTTTGTGTGTAGTACTTTTTGTTCTGTGAAAGGTTAACATTTTATGGAGGCAAACATGTCTGTATGGACTTTGATTTCTGCAGCCTTCCCTGAAATGGCTCTAGAGTTATATCCTCATGACTTTCTCCTAGTGGTTTTGATTTTCTTTTTAAACGTTTAATTCATGTGCAGTGAATGACTGCATGTGGGATGAGTCCGGCTTCGCTTTTGTCTAGACGGAGAAAAAATTCATGTTAGCAATATTTGTTAAATATTGTAATGGCTGAAGAACCCCTAAAAATATAAAGGGAGATTTACCAAAAAATGCAATTATAATGGAAAAATTTTAAATTTGGCAAGTGAAAAATTAAGCAGGTATATATGACATTTGAATAACACAATCTATAAAGTAATATACAATTGAAATTTGGTTACTTGGCGCACACACACACACACACACACACACTCACACCACTGATAGAGGGAGAACATGACAGCCTTGAGGAGAAAACAGAATCCTTTTTGTTGTTGTTGTAATTAATCCTCACCTGAGGATATTTCCCCATTGATTTTAGATAGAGTGGAAGGAAGGGAGGGAGGGTGAAAAGAGAGAGAGAGAGAGAGAAAGAAAGAGAAACATGGATGTGAGAGAGACACAATGATTGGTTGCCTCCCACACACCCCCGACCGGGGCCAGACATCAAACCTGCAACCCAGGTACATACCCTTGACCAGGAATTGAACCCATGATCTTTTCAGTGCACAGGCTGATGCTCTAACCACTGAAAACTTTTAAAAAAATGTCTGTGGAACAAATAAAATTTCTATGACGTACTTGACTAAAAGAAAACTTTAATATTTTACCCAAAGTAGGAAGTTTCCAGACCACATTCTTTCTTCATAATCCAATAAAACTAGGACTCAACAATCAAAAGTGGACCAAAAGGAATTTTTTAAAATAAATTGATGAGCAGTCTCATAAGTAACCTCTTAACCAAATGGGAAATCATATTTTTTAAAAGTCTCAAATTTAATAGTGAAGAAAATATTTCATTACCAAAGCCTATCAGATGCAAGTAAAGTTTATAGAAAATTGTAGAGCCACACATGATAACTTTACATTTGAAAAAAATGCCAAAAATAAATGAACAAAGTATAATCTCAGAAATTATTTTTACAAAAACCAAATGAAAGCATGAGGTGTGTATTAATAAAGATTAAAGCTTATGTTTATTCACTAGAAAACAAAGGAAGAGCTGAAAAGATAAATGAAACCAAAAGTTGGCATCTGAAATGATGATTGTTGTAGATATTTCCCTGCTGACTTTGATTAAGTAGAAAGAGAGAAAGCAACGTTGTACCATGTTAGCAACAAGAAAGGAGAGGCAAATATGGAAGAGATTAAAAGAAGTATCAGAGATTACTATGTACAACAATATGGCAATATATTTAAAAACTTGAGAACACAAAAAAGCTCCTATTCAAATATAAACATCTGAAGTGGACCCAGGAAGAGTTAGGAAACTAGAACAAACAGAGAATGTACCGAAACAGCCATTGCAATGCCCCACTGACAAAAGGGAGGGGGCACAGGTGGGCTGACCTGTGAGATGGGGACAGTAGGACAGACAATGTCCTGCATTTCCCTGATGCTCTAGACTGCAGTGTTGTGTGTGGTGTGTGTGTGTGTGTGTGTGTGTGTGTGTGTGTGTGTGGTGTGTGTGTGTGTGTGTGTAATGGTGTGTGATATGTGTGTGATGTGTGTGTAATGGTGTGTGATGTATGTATGTAATGGTGTGTGTGTTATAAGTGTGTGTGTAATGGTGTGTGATGTGTGTGTTTGATGTGTGATGTGTGTGTGGTGTGTGTGTGTAATGGTGTGTGATGTGTGTATTTGATGTGTGATGTGTGTGTTTGATGTGTGAGGTGTGTGTAATGGTATGTGTGTGTGTGAGGTTTAACATAGTTTATATGTTCACATAGTATTTTATGTAATGAGGGGCAAGACTGGATCTTGTTCCAGTGTACAGTTCCCTTGCTTAGTTTTTAATGGGGTGACATCTAAATATCTTTGAGAATACAAACTTCTTTAAAACTTTTTCTTCTGCTAATTGTGTTGAGTCTGTTTTGAATAAAGAAATTTGTGTTGATTCCTCATTTCGGTTTCATGCTTACAGTAAGTCTGTGTTGACCATGACTGAGATTTTTGCATAGATTCTGTAAGCATTTGTGCAAATGTTTTTCAAATCATCAGAAACAGACCAAAGGGATGGGGGAATTTATGCCTCCAATGTCCATTGCCAGTTCAGAGACTGTGGTCCCCTGGGCTGCGTGGCATGAGGAGTGCCATCATTCTGTGCCTCAGCGTCCACCACACCTGCCCTGGTGCCCTGGCTGCCAGATGGTGTGCCACGTTCAGTGCTCCCACCAGGGGAGTTCTCAGCTGTCCTTCAACTTCGGTGCCCAGTCACTGGCCCCTCTTCTCACTCCTGCAGGGGTGCAGTGGGTCACCTTGTTTTTATGTGCAGAAACATGTTTACTGCAGAGGACATCACATGGTTTTATTAAGATATGCTAAGTCCCAATTTTAAGCAAAAATATGTATCAAAGAATTTAAGTCCATCAGGAAGTCCAGTCAATCTTAGCTCTCACATGGATCTTTGATGAGTGCTCGTGACTCTCCCACTGCTGCCTCCACCACCCACTGCCCACCACGCACCACCCACCACGCGTGCCCACCACACACTGCCCACCAGCTTCTTTCCTTGACCCACCAAGGGCCCCTCCCTGCTCCCTCTGCTTCCACTCCTCCTCCCTGCTAACTCCTTCCCTATTCAGCATCTAAAGATGCCTTTTTAAAATACAAATTGGATCATACTATTCTTTAGTATAAAATGCTTCAAAGGCTTTTAAACATATTAAAAAAATCTAAACTCATCACCAAGGCCTGCAAAGCCCACACTATCTTGCTGGACTCATCTCTCTGACCTTACCTCACGGCGCTCTCTCTGGCAGCTCTCTCTCCCCTCGGATGCCCACATGTGTCCCAGCTGGCCTTTAGAGAACTGTGCTCTGGGCTGGCCATTTGTCATGTGACTAGCTTGTCCTTGGGATTCAGGTCTCCCTGTTAGAATACCCTGTTTATGTCCCTCCTTGGATTTCATAACCAAGAATTACTCTTTTGTCTTCATTACTCTTTTGCTCACTGTGGGAGGCAGATTTCCAAGAATGCCTCTCAATGACCCTCACCTTGTACGATCCTCTCCCCTTTGTGGGTGGAAAGTGGATTCTCTAAATGGGTGTGGTTTTAAACCTTTAAGTGTGTGGAGATTTGTTGCACACACAGAAAACGAATACACCATATAAGTTTCCTGAGTCAGGGGTCATGTGGTCTCGGTCATCACTGTATCTCCAGCTCCAAGGGACTATGATGAGGTCTCGTTCCCATGACTGTTCTGTTACGTAGCAAAATGAAGATGATCCAGGTGGGCCCAATCAAGTCACACTGGCCCTTTAAAAGCAGAGAGAGTTTTCTGGCTGGGGCAGAGGGGGAGGCAGTGGGCTTGGAAGCATGGCAAAGACAGGAGTTGCTATTGCTGGTTGGAAGATGGAGGGCAGCTGTGCAAGTAGGAATGTGGGAAATGATAAGGAGTTGAGAGAGGCCACAGCAGACAACAAGCAAGGGGCTGGGGGCCTCAGTCCTACAACCATAAGGAGCTAAATTATGCAACAACCTGAAGGAACTTAGAGGACATGGATCCTTCCCTCCACATAAAAGCTCAGCATGGCTGACACCTTGATTTTGGCCTTAAACAGGGACCCAATCACTTTATGTCCAGACTTTTGACTTAGAAAACTGGTTGCTCTAAATGGGTGTGATTTCAAACCTCTAAGTGTGTGGAGATTTATTGCACAGACAAAAAATTAATTCACCATAGAAAACGTAAGCTTTCTGAATCAGGGGCATGTTGTCTCGGTCAGCACAGTATGTCTAGCTCCAAGGACAGCCTCACAGGCATCAGGCCCTCAAACACTTGGATGTGTTGGCTCCATATGTGATTGACCGATGAGCAGCAAGTATTCACTGGAAAGAGAGGCCCTTCCATCCTGGGAAGCAGGCTGTTCCCTGAGCTATGACAGTTCACCCCTCTCTGTGATGGCATTAACCTTCGTCAGGGTCAGGGTCCTCAGCCTTATGCTCACAGTCATTGGAATCCATGTTCTTGTGGTCTGTCTGCTATAACAGGGAGGAAAGACAGCCAGTCTTTGCTTCACTTTCCCGCTCTTTCGTTGTGCTACTTTGGACATGTTATGTAAGGCTTCTAAGCCTCAGTTTTTCCACTTGAGAATTAGAGACTATGGTACCATGAGATCAATATCATTGATATTTAATTTATTTAATATTAGTATTTTAAAACATATTTTTATTGATTTCAAAGAGGAAAGGAGAGGAAGAGGGAGAGAGAGAGAAACAACAATGATGAGAGAGAATCATTGATTGGCTGCCTCCTGCACTGGGGATCAGCCCACAACCTGGGCATGTGCCCTGACCAGGAATTGAACCGTGACCTCCTGGTTCATAGAGCAAAGCTCATTCACTGAGCCATGCCTTGTGGGCGATATCATTGACCTATTGACCTATATCTATTTTAAAAATTCATTGTAAGTTTCATTGTTTCTTCTCAAATATTCATTATTCTTCAAACTATCATTTTGTGAGTTCTGCTACAGAAATAAATTGGAAACAAAATGTGCCATTTTACCACAAGAGGGTGCATTTGACCTTTGTAGGCAACAAGCACAGACAGGACTTTCATAGCAAGTAATGTGTGTGAGATCAATTCCAAATGTCATCATCAGATTACTTAGTGTGTGTGTGTGTGTGTGTGTGTGTGTGTGTGTGTGTGTGCGCGCGCGCATGTGTGTGTGTGTCCAGGAAGTCTATATATCCCATGTGTTTTCTGATGAATATAGAATGGGAACCATATTTGACAATATTTCCTCCATCAAACAGCAAGGCTCTGGCATTAGAACAAGAGATTGTCCCATGGAGAGGACAAGGATTTCATTTGGAATCCATTAAAGAAATCCCAGCTCAAAGGTGCTGCTGCACAACGCCCTGCCTTTTGGAGCAAGTTGCATGGCCATGGGTGGGAAGTCCAGACCCACAGCAGTAAGTCCAATGGCACATTTCTTTGTAAATCTCCTCATTTGATAATTCAGGGTGGTTGTTGTTTTCTGATGCTCAAACTTCTTCCTACTGTTTTTTCTCTACAGCAGACCCTCTGTTCTGGTGAGAACCCGGTGCTCCATCCCACTGTGGGCTGGTTGGCCCAGGCCACCGGCCTGTGATAATTGTGTGCCTTATCCGGGTATTCTTTTCCTTTTCATTTCCCCCAAAGCAGGCACAGAAAAAAGGACATAGGATTGAGGTTAATCACATGTTAAACTTGAATCTTTTGCCAACCTACCAGCTGGGTTACCTTGGATAATCAAAGACTGCTTAATTTCAGGTTTTCATCTACAAATTGGAGTCTGGAGTCATTGAATCACAAGTTTAATGAGATAATAATAGTGTAGCAGTATACATATTGAAAAATGCAGGTGTTTTTGTTCTTCCTATTTCCCCTCTACAATATCTATTCCATTAAAGGAAACAGCTCTTCTGTATCTCTTTGCTTTGGAAAAGGATCTCAATTATAGCAAAAGTTGCCTGCAAGCCACTTCCCTTCCCAGCTTCTCTTTTACTGAATTTTGAGCTCATTGAGGAAATTCCACTAAGGAATCCATTTCACAGGATACCAGGAGAAAAGGAGAGTGGGAGGGACAGAGATGACCAGTTTGTTACCTACAATAAAAACAGAGGACAGAAGCAAGGGTTGGGTAAGAGCACAAAGTCACAGACCTCCTCCTAAAGTGTCAAGAGACGATGGGAAGTCGGGGAGCTCTTCTTGGGAAGCTTGTGGAGGTGGACCCTAGGTTCCGAGGCTTCCAGCCCAGGCACCAATCCCTACACTTCACCCAGAGGTGGCATAGAAGCAGAGAGCCTCCAAAGTTCAACAAATCACTGTAGACGAGAAAAATGAGAGTTTCAGCAAGGTCGTGGTGCACTGGAGACCAGGAGCCCTTCTCACCATTGCCGGTACTGCACAAACGTCTTGATTCTGTTGCAATCTGAGCAAGGGTGAAGATCCCCAAATGCCTGAATTTTCCTCCAGCTCAGTGGCAGTAGAGCTAAAGTTAGATTTTATTGGACTTTAAAAAAAATGGGTATTTCCTGCATGTCTGAGTTTGTGCACTGACAGTCATTCCTGCTATACTTGGACCTAACACTTGGAAAGTTCATGGTAAAACTGTTTCTTTTTTCTTAACTTACTTTGAATACTTGGACAAGTTGCTCTCATCTCTGAGTTCCAGCCCTTTCCCAGGACAATAGGATGTGAGCATGTGATTGATATGTCCCCGCCAGCTCTAACACGTTTTCATTCATCAAATAGTGTTCAGTACCTTCTCCATGCCAGGGACTGGGCAAGAGACAGGAGAGATGATGGTGAGTGAAATTAATCAGAGTCTCTGCTGCATGGCGTTGACAAGTTGGAGGGGGGAATGATGCCAGTAAGGCAATCCTACCAGAAATGTAGCTTTCACTGTAATGCGTGCTCTGAAAGGGATGTACATGTGTTTTAAAATAGTTGAGGCCAGATTGTTCTGAACAGTCCTACGGGACATGTGATGGCTTAGATGTGGAGGTCAGGGAGAGGGAGTGTTGAGAATACTCTAAGTTTCCTGAGGATTGATGGGTGGATAGCGGCATTGCTCCTTGAGCAGGGAATGCTGGGAGAGAACTGGTTTTGGTGGGAGGATCATTGTGCTGAGTATTATTCATGTGTCCCTCCAGCTCTGCTCCATTTCCTCCATAATTTGAGCCCCTGGAGCTATGGACTGCTCACCTCCACCAGTCCCACAGTTTCTGGTTGAGTTTTGTCAGTGACCAGGAGGTCACAGGCCAGGAGGAGAGTGAGGGCAGAGTATTTATTCCTCCTGCTCACTGTCCTTGTTGGTTTCCTTTTACTTTGCCTGCACCTTGGTAAATAGTCCCTTTATTATAATAAAAAAAAGGCTTCTTAATTTATCTTGAATGGAAGGTGCCATTGCTTTCCAGCCAACATGAGGACTGATATAGCAATGAATTCACTTTTCCTTATGTTGGGTCTGAGGGAATTTTGAGACATTCATGAGGAAGGTATATGTAAAAGGGGACTGGAGCTTAGGGGCGAGGTCCAAATGCATTGTAGTCACCCACTAACACTGTAACTTAAATGTGTCAGCCATCTACTTATGGGTGATAACTAATTGAAGCCACAGGCATAGCTGATAGTCTGGAGGGAGAGTTCAGGGTGAGAAAAAGAATATCTGGGACCAGTTCTGAAGATCTCCACCATTTATTGGTTGGAGAGAGGAACATGATCCTGCAAGAGAGACAGAGGAGAACCACAAGAATGCCCAGAAAACCAAGGGAGGATTTGAGAAGAAAGGGGTTATTAACGTTATCAAGCACCACTGGGAAATTAAGTAAAAGTAAGGTTTGAGAAAATTTATTGCTTACTAGAGGCCCGGTGCATAAATTCGTGCATGGGTGGGTTCAGGCCGGCCCGCCCTGATGGGGGCCCATTGGGCCAGGCTGGTTGAGGGGAGAGGCCACAGGCAATTGGCCAGCCGGCCACACCCTCGATCAGGGTGTTAGGGGCTGATCGGGGGCTGGGCTGGCCAGAGGGGGGGCGTGGCATGCCGATTGGGGCCGGATCAGGCTGGTTGGCTGCCACAGTGTGCATCATAGCCACTGGTCGTTCCAGTCATTCTGGTCATTCTGCCGTTCCAGTCGCTGGGCTTATATATATAACAACAAAGAGTTCCTTGGTGAACTTAGGAAGAGCTGTTTTGGGAGTGATGGGGATGGGAGTCATTAAATGTATTGAGAATGGTGTGGGATGTGCAGAAATAGAGATTGAGAGCATAAGAAGTATTTTAAAGAGTTGGAATGAATAGAGGGGGAGAGAAAAGGATACTAGCTTGCTGGGGGTGGGGGATGAAAAACTGAGTAAAGGACTTTTTTTAATTGGGGGAATCAAGTTCATAATACATAGAGTAAACAGATTTGAGAGATGATTTAAATATATGTAAAGTTTAATAATTTCCTAAATATCTATGCTGTATGTGATGGTAACACAGCAGAATAAAGAAGAATGGCCTCTCTTTGAAGGTGATCAGTGTTTGAAGGCATTGGGCGAGAGGATGAGCACATCTCACTGGCTGGACGAAGGAGGAGTGAGATGAGGGTAACAGACGTACGTCCTAAGGAAGGGTTGTTATTCCTGGCGAGTCACCTGATGTCATGTCAGAAGCATCAGTTGATTCTCATTGCTCTTTAACTATGGGGTTAATCAGAAATAATTAGGAACAGGAAGATCAAATTGAGGGTAAAATCATCAGAAATGGAAGCCAATCACTCAAGTGAACCAGATACATTTCCAAATTAGTGTCAGGCCTAGGAAAGGCTGAGGTCAAGTCCCCAGAGAAAGGGCCATCATTGAGGCGGTGCAGCTGGGGCAGCGAGGGTCAGAGAAGAGCAGGAAGCAGAGGCCCTCGGAGTTGTTTTCCCCACAGCACTTCTGACACAAACGTGTGGGGGACTGCCACACCAACAACTCGTTCTCCGATCCTCTGGACACCAATTGGATGTCCTACAGTCCAGTTTGATTCTGACACTAACTACCTAGTTAGCATCAATTTCATAGGTATAGGGTTTAGCTCCACAGACTGCCCTCACTCCAGACGCTGGTCCCAAGTGTTAGGGGGTCACTTTTATTTTTGATGAACCAGCTTAAATTAGGGCTTCCCACAACCCCTTCCTCAGGTTTGATCATTTGCTAGATCATCTCACAGAACTCAGGATACAACCAGGAACAGCCAAATAGAAGGGGTGTCTAAGTCGGGTATGGGGAGGAACACAGAGCTTCCACACCCATCCTGGGCGCATCATTCTCCCTACACCTCACGTGTTCACAACTCAGAAGCTCTCTGAGCTCCATTGCTCATGGTATTTTAGGAGGCTTCATTACATAGGCATGGTTGATTGAGTCATTGGCCGTTGACATTTAACTCAATATCCAGCCCCAGCCCCACCTCCCCTCCCTGGAGGCCCGGGAGTGGCCTACCAATTCCAACCCTCTATCCAGGGGCCTCCAGGTACCAATCATCTCATTAGCATAAAAAAGATACTCATCACTCTGGAGACTGTGTCAGGAACCAGAACTGGAGACAAAGACCAAATATTTATTATGTTTTATTGTCATAGGCTGTGGTTCACACAAGGGATTGAGAAGGGAAGGGGGCCCGGACTCGCAGGGTAGCAGGCTGAAGATGGCTTTTACTTTCCTTAGGAGATAGAAGCCCTGGGCATATTTAGAGACAGAAGAGCGAGATTATGTTGAGGGGAGAAAATGTATTCAGAACATTTTGTTTCTCAGTGACTAGCAGGGAAAGAGTGGTTCAAGGAGGGGAGAGTGAAGCCATAGAGAGACCCTGAGATGGAGAGAGAAGAGGGATGTTGCAACAGTGTAAGTGAGATGGCTTCAGCTGCTGGGGAGGCAGGTGAAAGTGGGGGGCACAGCAGAGATGGGCTGGCTTCTCTGCATTCCATCCACACATCCTCCTCTGAATGGGGGACACCTCACTTGGTTTTGTGGGTTAACTGATATGGCTGCTCTGGCTGCTGTCTCTGCATCTTTGAGCCTCAGTGTCCCAACTGTCCCACCAGAGTCCAGGTGAAAACGGTGTCCCCTCTGCAGGTCCCAGCCCATGAGACTTGCTTGGCTGGAGAGGAAGTTTGATTTCCCAGGGCGGACTGTCCCAGTCCCTCCCCACAGGGACAACTCCTAGGACAAATACTCCCAAACAAAAACCAGTACAAACATCTAGCTATGAAGAAAGGTTCTCAGCATAGATCAGTGGCCAAAAATCACACACAAGTAAGGCCCACACAGTCAAAGGCTTCTTGCCTCTGGAGAAAGGCTGCTGCTAAAGAGAAACACTCCCACTCTCACCTCTGGCAAAGGGTGGAAACCGCGTGTCCGGACTCCAGGCAGAAATGGACCCCAGGGCTCCCAAGCCGTCAGTCACCAGGTGCCACTTCCATGGGAATCCGGGCCTTTTGTTCTGCAGGTTCTTGTGAAAATGGCCAACTTAGAAAGTAGCTGTTCTTCCAAGTCCCTTGCAGTGATGCTGGGCCATCGATCTGTGCCTCGTGGGGTTCTTTCCTAGGATTGTAATTGTCACCACGACTCTGTGTTACCATTTTTGACAGGTACTTCCTTTTACTTATTTAGGTAAGATTTAACAAATTCTTTTTTACCCTCCATGAAATCCAATAAATCAATTCCCTTTTGTATGATATATTCACTAATTTAAAGAAAAATTGAAAAAGCACATGCTGAGGGTTTTAGGTTTTCTAATGATATCTTGTGGGTCTCACTGAGAATTCAGTTCAACATTTACACATGGAAGCTAACAGCCGAGATGAATGCTGCCGCCTTCCTCTCCTGCCTCCTGCCATGTCCCCAGTCACCTCTGCCCACAGGATGCTGTGCTGACCGTGCTGACCGCGGGGTTCCAGCCCCTCTGCGCTCTGCACCGCCTCGGCGGGGCCACGCTGCAGGGCTGTCCTTCCTGTTCTCCTTGTGTGGTCTTTTCCACAGGGATCTCATTGCGACTCCGGGTCGTCAGCTCTGAGCTTGGCTTTTGCTGACCATCTCCTTATCTTCAGCATCTTCCTTGTCCTTCCCCTTGTTGAATTGTTTTTCCCGTTACCCTCTGATGCTGTTGCTTCCTCCTTCATCCCCTGAAATCATCTCCCTGCACCCTTCTCTCCCTTTCTCTGCCTAAATCAGCTTTTCCAGTGATGCCCTCGTAACGCCCAATAGCCTGGGTCTCCCACCGAACCCCACGCTGCCTCACCAAACCCACTTCAAACCCGCTCTTCTTCCTGGGCCTCGGGTGCCACTGGGTGAAATCTGACCACATGTGTGCGTGTGTGTTCTCATCTAGAGCATCACAGGTCCATCCTGCTCAATTCAGCACACACTGCAGGAGGATACTGTGCGCAAGGCCTCCTTATGGACTTCCAGGACGGATTTTGAAGTTTGTGTAATTGTCAGGAAAGTAAGAGGAGAGTTTCAAATGAAGTAAAACTCTGGCAACTCAAAGGAAGACAAATTTAGCCTGTGCTCTGAGTTCCCCCCTCCCCGACCTGGGGTGCTGCCTGCCCCTGCTTTCGCTTGGCTTTCTTACCATATGTCTCAACTGTGGTGCTACCTGCTCCATCCACTCCACTGGCCACACACACACACTTCCCGAACACCTCGGCAAGTCTGATGGAGTGTGAACTCCAGTCACAAACTGCTCACCCATTAATCCTTTATTTATTGGACTTGTTTGCATCCCGCAGAGAAAAGTGTGCTATGTGAGCTGTGTCTTAGAACATAAAGTGGAATACTGACTTATTTCCCCTTTTCCTTCTAGCAGCCACAGCCCAGGAAGGGGTGACTGAAGAATTATTCTGCTTTCTCATAGCTTGGAGGGAATAAAGAGGGGTGAGTGCTGTAGACATCTTACATGTGGAGAACATTAAACCCAATAAGTGTCAATTACCAAACTGAGGGTCCAGAGGGGACAGGAATAATGGGGCTCAGACCAAATCCCTTTAACTATTTGCATACTCTAATTTTACGTTACCTACATGAGATCAGTATGTGTGTGTTTAGCGATTAGGAACGATTCCTCTCACTGGCTGTGAATGTATACCTGGTTGTGAAACTGTACACAAACTTTCTCCCATGGCCAGTTAAGTCCTGGGAATGAACAAACTGGCTGTTATTTGCAGCTGGAGAGATGAGTGAGATAGTTTATAAAATGTTAGAGGCCTGAGAGAGGAAACTTACCCTCAGCTGTTTGGAATTTCTCTGACTTTAGCATGCTGGCCTTGGTGATGAGGGTTTAGAAACTCCCAACCTTAACTACATGCAAACTTTATGTTGTGGTTGAAATGGAACAAAATGGCATCTTACCAGCTGATGTTTATGGATCTCTCGGCTTCCCATTGAAGTATTTTCGAAGACAGAGTGAGATTAAAACTCAGCATGATAAACACCCCAATGCCAGAAGATGGGGCCAGGCAGCTGGGGCCTGAGGGAGCAGAACAGCCGGTGTTCCTGCCGGCTACCTCAGTCTTGACCTCATCGTGAATAATATTCCCACTGAAACCAAGGTGAGGAGATATTTATCTCACACCACACTGTGAGCCTGGGGAGGTATCTGTTTACTATACAGGTTTATCCTTTCGCAATTCTTAAATAACTTCCAGGGAAGAAAAGCTAGCAGGGCAGGAGACCTGGAGGGCCTGCCATAGTGGGTGACTGTGTGCCAGGCGGGCAAGGCTCCAGCGCAGTTCATGCTGGGTGTGCTGCTAAGCACCTGGATCCTCTTCAGCACCAGAGAGAGGACCAGGCAGGAGTAGGAAGAGGCGAGCCTGTCCTCAGTAATAGAGCCATGTCAGGATGCCTGGCAGACGGGACAGGAGCTGTATTCACAAGCCTGCGCTTCAGCTGTGGGTCTGAGGGAGGGTCAGCTGACTCTGAAGTGGGCAGTGCATGGGACCAAGGCCAATGGCAATGTTTCTTTCCTTAGAGACCCAGTGTCTTAAAACAAACCAACAATCCTCCATTCCTATTCACATATGCAGAAACAGAAATTAAGAATTCGATAAAAATACTGTCAGAGTCTACTTAGGCATATGGTCCTAAATACCCTCTAGTTCAGGGGTTCCCAACATGGGGCACATGCCCCACAGGGGGGCAATTTGATTTTTAAGAGGGGCAATTTGAGAATGAGTTATTAACAGTGATTGTTTTTGCATTTCTTATGGTTCTAGGGGCCTCATATACAGTATATAAATATATATTGTGATATATTTATGCATTTCAGGTCTCTACTATATGTTTTGAAACTTTCTTTACTATTTTTCTTATCACTTCATTTTATTATTATTATTATTTTTAACAAATTCTTAGTGATTTCTTCCTCAGAACTTCAACTGTCCTTTTGTTCTTTTATTTTTCTCTTTCATGGATGCCATGTTATTTGGAAGCTTGTGTAGACCAAGTTAATGGCTTTTTAGGCTTCCTCCACGTGAATAGGAGGTCACTGTTTAGATAATAAGAATTATACATCACGGAGGAGGGGAGGCATCAGGATTTTAGAGATGCTTAGGTGGGGCATGGCCAACAAAAGGCTGGGAACCACTGCTCTAGTTGCTGATGTATATCTTCTTTCTTCCCAGGTCTTTCTCCCAAACTCCAGGCAAATATACATAACTGCCCAGTCAGCATCTGCACTTCAATATTTAATAAGCATCTTAGGTTCATCATGTCTAAAGTCCCAGCACCTCTTACCTAAACCTGATCTAAAAAGCCTTCCTTACCTCTGCCATGGCAGGCCCATTCTTTCCATTGTTCAGATCCCAAACCTCAGAGTCAAGCTTATCTCACTCTCACGCATGATAACAAATTCACTAGGACATTCTGTTGTCTTTACCCCCAAAACAGGTCCAGAAACTCTGCTGCTACCCTATCTACTGTCACCACCCGCTGCCAGCATCTTCATTTCTGGCCTGGATTATTACAATAGTCTCTCGCCCATTTTAATCTTGGTAGCCAGAATGATCATTTAAAAATGGAAGTCAGGTCATGCCATTCCTTAGCTCAAAACCCTCCACTGACTCCCCTGGGTGCTCACAGGAAAAGCCCACATCTCTCCAAAGGCTTACTTGGCCTTACAGTGGTTCTCAACCTTCCTAATGCCACGACCCTTTAATACAGTTCTTCATGTTGTGGTGACCCCCAACCATAAAATTATTTTCGTTGCTACTTCATAACTGTAATTTTGCTACTGTTGTGAATCGTAATGTAAATATCTGATATGCAGGATGTATTTTCATTGCTTGCGACCCAAAGGTTGAGAACCGCTGACAGCCTTTCTCCTTTATTATCTTTTAACCTCATCTTCTAATTTTTCCTTCCTTATTGTGATTCAAGTAGGTTCTTTATTTATATGAAGGCAATAGCAAGGCATTCTCTGCAAGAGAACTTGTCAATGATATGTGCTCAAGCATCTGGAAGAAGGCTATCTATACTAATAATAGCCTAGGTGGTTGTCACGCCCTCACGCCATCACAATCCCACAATCCATCACCAGGAGGCTGCGTGTGCAGCAGGCGCATGTGGGTGAGCGGGGACTTGATGCTGCATGTGTGGTGCGGAGGCGGGGCCCCAAGTGCCACAGAGGCGGGGCCCGGCGACCACTCCATGCAGCCAGGCCTGGGGGTCCCGCAGTCCTGTGCAGCATAGAGATGGGACCACTGGCTCTGGCCTACCTCTTTGGGGCAATCCATCGAGGTAACCCAGGATGGGTGGGTAGGGCATACCTCTTTGGGGCAATCGATTGCGGGGCTTCCGCACTGTGAGAGGGCACAGGCCAGGCTGGGGGAGGGACCCCTCCCTGAGTGCACGAATTTCATGCACCAGGCCTCTAGTTTAAAATAAATGGTATCCATCTGAGAGAAGAAGAAAATGAAGCCTTGAGATTGTGGAAAATCTTGATGGAAAAGAATGAGTGCAGGTGGTAAACATTTCTATCAAATAAACATAAAGTTTGATAAGTTGTTTAATCTGGTTCCAAGCTAAATAAAAATGTTAAAACTTTTTCTTAAAGAAGATATTTAATGTAAAAACAATATTTAATTCTAATAATTCAAGAGGCTGGTGCATGACATTTATGCATTTTTTGGGGGGGGTGTCCCTCAGCCCAGCCTGCACCCTCTTGCAATCCAGGAGCCTGTAGTCTGACATCCCCTGAGGGGTCCTTAGCACTGCCACTGAGGAGGGAGAGACTCCTGCCACCGCCACTGCACTCGCCAGCTGTGAGCCCAGCTTAGGGCTTCTGGCTGAGTGGTGCTCCCCCTTTTGGGAGCGCACTGACCACCAGGGGGCACCCCCTGCATTGAGCATCTGTCCTCTGGTGGTCAGTGAGCATTATAGCGACCGGTCATTCCACCGTTTGGTAGATTTGCATGTTAGCCTTTTATTATATAGGATGGGCCTGAAATTCTAGGCTTACCCAAGTGAATATAGGAAGTAAAACAAGGAAGTGGACAATAGGTAACTGGTGGGGAATTTTTTTAAGTGCTAAATTTAATAGTAAATATGTGCCTATCTGAAATAGGAAATGCTAAAAAATACCACCTTATTCTTTTTTAAAAACATATTTTTTATTGATTTCAGAGGGGAAGGGAGAGGGAGAGAGAGCGAGAAACATCAATGATGAGAGGGAATCATTGATTGGTTGCCTCCTGCATGCCCCACACTGGGTATCGAGCCTCCAATCTGGGCTTGTGCCCTGACCAGGAATCAAACTGTGACCTCCTAGTTCATGGGTCGATGCTTAATCACTGAGCCTCATTGGTCAGGCAAAGGTGGCATTTTAAAATATTAAGTAAATTATTAATCATTAAATAAATGTTCATGGGAAAATTAATAACTTTATCAGAACAAGGTAAAATTCACAACAGAAAACAAAACAAATCCTAAATGGATATGGGTAAATAAAACACATACACACACATGCACATGCACACACATATAAAGTAGAAATGAGTGGGAGTATCAGTTAGGTTGTTTTGATCTGCAAGTCACAAGATACCTGACTCACAGTGGCTCAACAAAGAAGGCTGTTAAGTATGTCAAATTACAAGAATTCTGGAGTAAGGGAAGCATAGGTTGATTCAGGCTCTCTCTCTGTCCTTTGGCCTTGGTGTCCTCATGTTGACTTGTGTCTAGTCATATCCTCTCCTGGAAGCAGTATGGCCACTTCCACAGCTCCAAGCACCTGTTCCCACAGACCTGTTCCCAAAGGCCAGAAGGGAAGGCACAGCAGGAGTGGTGGAAGAGACTTCCTTCCTTCCTTCCTTCCTTCCTTCCTTCCTTCCTTCCTTCCTTCCTCCCTCTCTCCCTCCCTCCCTCTCTTTCTTTTTTTCTTTCTTCCTCTCTTTCTTTTTTTCTTTCTTCCTCTCTTTCTTTCTATAAAGGGAAATCTTCCCCAGAATAGTCTGCAGAATAGTCTCTATGACCACTCTAGCTAAGAAAAGCTGGGAAAGTAAGACTAATATTTTTAGTTTCTGAAGTGAGAGATTAACTCTAAGGACTAAATGACAGAGAAATGGCTATTTTTCTGTTTAAATGGTGAATTTAAACATTCTCTACCACAGCGAATTTTCTAAAATTGGGAAAGTCATCTTAAGCATATAATAGGAAACTAAAGAAAAAGCAGACCTGACTCCAAAAATATTAAGCACTTTACCCTCTTAAAAAATATTGTATAAAAGAAAACTTCTGTGAATAAAAAAGAAATGACAAAAATTTGCCACCATACAAGCAGACTAAGTGATAAAATGGTAAAATATATTTGAAACACATGACATCAAAAGAGTCTGAATGTGCTGAGATACTCCTAAGATCTTGATGTTTCTGCATTTCTCTCTCTCATTGTCTTGTAAGTGACGTATCCTTTAATCAGTCATATGCACCAGCATCACATTGAATAGAACTAGAGTCGCTATGATGGGGATGTAAAGAGAAAGAAAGACCAAATGTTCACTTTTTTTAAACTTTCAAATTGAGAAACAAAAGGGAAGACCTAAGGAAAACACAGTGTGAAGATTAAGCTTTAAAAATAGATTAGAAACATACTCCAGAAGGAGCCAGGCTGCCTCTAGATGCTGGAAGAAGACGGTGCTGTGTCAGAAGTGGGCAGGACAAGGGAAACAGCATTTAGCCTCAAGGAAATTGGAGGAGCTTGGACCAGGATGCCTCGCTTGGACCAGGGCTTGTTATGGCTGAAGGGGTGGGCTCAGCATCTACACTGGAGCACAGCATCTTCAGGCAGTGCCTGGAGCCTGGAGCACGTGAGCCATCTCTCGAAGACCCTCTTCACCAGCCCGGGGCACATGGCACTGCATGATGTTCCTGTTGAGGGGCCAGGATGCTGTTAACCTTGTTGCGTTGGGGTGAGGATCTCCCTTCAACAGATGCCTGAGCATCTACTGTGCATGATCCACCGCAGGAGGCCAGCTGAGGCCTGCAGGCTGTGTCTATCCATTCAGATTGCCCCACTCGGCCAGCTGCCCCCGCTGCCCCTTTCAATAGCCCAGGACTTGTTATGTCCACTGCAGGAGGGAGTGTGAGTCCTCCGCACCCGGCTGAAAAGTGGTTTAGATGGCAAGGCCCCTGCCCCTGGGTGGAAAGGGCAGTGGTGAAAGTAGTGAACTATTCTCCAAACAGCAGGAATATTATGTGAAACTTGTCGAAGAGTGGAGACACTTCCCCATTCATGTCCTGAAAAAGTCCATTTCTTAAAAAATGTTTAGTTAGCCATTTCACAGGATGTAGTTATTTTTCAATTGTTTGAAACTCATATTCCCATTTAATAGATATATGATTTTTTTTCTAACCACATTTCCCAGATTCTGATAAACCCATGCATTTTAAAGTCAATCTGACACAGGTGATAGCCTTCATAGGTTGACTAAAGAATAATATTTGGTTGAGTTTTGCTTTCTGCAGTTTGTAAGACCAAGTCTATATGCAGTTTCAGCTATAAATCATTTGCACATTGGAAATGTACACTCGCTGCTCAAAAGCGAATGGACCCCAGTGTGAGGGTGGGGGTGCCAGAGTGCACACACAGCACATTAATCCATTCAAGATAGAGACTGGGGCATTTTTGTTTTAACATCATGTAACACATCATTGTGAATGGCTGTCATGTGGGCGTTGTATGTTGGACCAGCAATAGGACAAGATTAAGTGGCCAGTTACTTATCACCTCGATTCTTAAAAGGGAAACTCATAAACCAGGAGGGTCTTGGTTTGAATGGCAAAGTAAAAATCTGGCTGTTTGGAAACTCAGGGGTCCCCATGGTGCAAGGGAGACCCCAATATATAGTAACCCTGAAAGACTGGTGCCCGGAGGCACGGTGGGCAGCCTGGGCTCGGAGCTGGGGAGGCAATGCCAGGAGGCAGAAGGAGCAAGCGTGACATCCCATCTCCTGTCATTGTCCTCATATCCTGCTGATGGCGTGGGACTGGCTCCTTCTCCCACACGCAGAAATCAGCACGCTCAGCAGCAGAGTGGGTTGGGTGCTCCTCCTGCTTAGTGTGAGGCCCAGTGGGCCAAGGCGCCAGGGGATCGTGCAGGGAGGACCAGGAGGTGAAATTCACAGCCCCCACCTGCTGTTCTTTCTCTCAGCCTGAACGGGAACATCTCAAAGGGGAGAAAACCTGTGCGGCCCTGGCCTGTCAGTGATGACACCAATGCCCAGAGCGTTGCATGCGCTGCCCAAGGTCACGGAGCAAGTGCAGAGAAAGGCGTCCAGACCAGGCTCTGCTCAGTGGAAGGCAGCCAATAAATGCGATGGCTCCTGAGGCCGTCAGAGGGCAGGTGAGTAGGAAATTTCTGCCCCTACACACCAGGCCTAGGAATTTCTCATAAAGTAACTGGCTTCTGCCGAGCCCTTATTGCTTTGCCTCTAGAGAGGAAAAGTGACCACGTGATCAGCAAATTTGAAAACAACAACAAGAATACCTGCAGAGAGCTGGAGGTTTTCATGCCTGGGTCCTGGCTGAGCAAGCACCGAGACCGACGTGCAGGGTGGGGAGGGGAGAGTCCTGCCCGGTCCACCACTGGTTCTGGAATTTAGCCAGCAGGTCCACTGACCTCTCTCAGAGAGAGGTCCTCCAGGCCGGCATCTGCCAATGAGAACGGTGGCATTTGGTCCTCAGGCGTGCTCTCTGATCTGGTTAACTTATTTAGCACTGAGCTGGGGAGAGGGGTTGGAGATGTAAGAATAGGACACCCGCTGTTTCGGTGGCGGCACTGTGATGGCAGACTGGATTTAACTGGGAGGCCTGCATCCCATTCTGGCTTTTTACCTCCAGGAATGTGGCCATATCTCCTGCAGTGCAGGTTATTAAAGAACATGGAAGTGAGTGAGGTGAGATTAACGCTGGAAACCACACCTCCTGTCCTTCCTCAGCTCAGGCCCCGCTACCCAAAGCACATGTCTGTCCTGTTTGTCCCACTGAGTGACAGCGCTCGTGGGGCAAAGAGGCCTCTGCTTCTCTGAGATGGTCCAGCGCTGTGGTTGGCTCTGTCCGCACGGCCTGGGCTCGCTATCACACACGTTCCTTCGGGCTGACCTGGGACTGGCACGTGGGCTCTGCGGGGTGAAGGCAGCTCAGCCTCCCTCCTCTTCACTTTCCGTAAGGTCCCAGATGCCCACTCATTACTTGCCAGTCCCCTTGTGTGTGGGTCGCAGGACCTCTAGTGAAGGCACTCAGAGCAGAGCAGGCGTCTGTGGACACGCAGGTTGTGAACATATGGGGTATCCGTCCACGGCCAGATTGTAAGCAGGAATGGCAGTCCCAGTGAGGGCACTTATGAGGCTGGTTCATGACGCCAGACTTAGCAGCCCAGATGGAGTTTCCCGGGCCGGCTGGTCCCAGCACAGCACTAGCAGGAACGGCCATGTGGTTCCAGCCCAGCGAGTGGAACCAGATGCCTGTGTTCACCAGCACAGGAGGGCTCCATGCAGGGCAGTCAGGAACGGAGCGGGTCTAGGGGTCAAGGTGGTGGGGCTCAGGCTGCAGCACCTGAGTGACCAGGTGTCAGAGACAGCAAGAGCCCCGCTCAGCACTGCTGCTCTCAGTTGCTCTGAGTCCATGTATTCTTCTGAATTTTCCCCGACTACGCCGGGGCAGGTCCTTCTCCAACCCTGCCCACTGTACTAACTGTTGGGAACTTAGTCCAAGTGCCTCCTTTATCCTCTGCTCACTAGTTACAGGTGTTGGGTCCAAATGCCTCTACCTGGGGCTGGACCTCTTGGACGCCGTGTCTTATACGGAGAAGCCATGAGAAGTTGTAGGTGTATAAGAGTGAGTCTTCATTGCAGAAGCCAGTGGCCATAAGCCATTAGACAAGACAGTCCTTCATAACAGTGTCCCAATCAGGCAGCCATACACAGGCTGGTAAATACATATCTTTCCCACAGAATAGCATTAGTCTCTGTACCCACCACAGTCATCATCTGAGCAACCGCACACTGCCTCTAAACTCACTGCCTTACTCGTAGAGGTATCTGAGCTCTTTGGCTCAGCAGTGTCTCGTCTCCCCTGCCCCGCACACTGGCGGGTCTCTCTAGCCTTACATCTCGGTGTAGCACACTCCAGCACACTTCTTCACACTCTAGCACACTAGCTGGTCAGTGACCTGTACTAGTATATTACTCCTTAGACAAAGAAGGCTTCATGCCAATAGTTACATAATTCCTATTGGGTTATAGAAGGGCACAGCATACCGTGAGATCTCTGTGGCCTTGCAGCTGTGTTCAGAGTGGCCTTGGCCATTCGGCATGCTATCAACAAGGCCTTTCACCTTCTGAATGGCCTTGGCTGTCTGGCAACCCTGGTGTGGTTCCCACACCAGTCATTCATTCATTGATTGCACAGATGCTGAGGGAGGGCCCACAGTGTCTCCACAGGCCCCAGAGCAGGATACCACCATGGAAGTTACAGTTTAATGGGGGTGATGGCAGGGTGGGGGGTGCTCAGACAACAGACAAGAAATAAAAAACATAATTACAAAGTGAGAAGGTAATTTTAACACCAAAAAACCTGTTGAACATTGAAACTATTTTGGGAGGAATATTCCTGGTAGTAGAGAAGGCGGGACCCTGGAGCCCTAATCTGGCCCCATATAGATGCGCCCAGGGGTTGGGCGTTCACAGCTTTCCCTCGCATTCACTGTGTGTATCTTCATTCTGGTCATTTTGTGGAAGTTGATTCATTTAATGTTTTGAACTGATAGTGGGGAAGGGAACTAATAAGAATAGAGCCACAGTCGTTTAGTAATTATTCGCCTATTAACCATAGATGAGAAGTTTTCTTACAGACCTCGGGAAACCGGAGGATGAAACAAGATAAGATGCCTCGATGGGTCCATGACTCAGAAAAGAACTACATTTGGAAAACAGATCAAGGACAGGACACGCTTTGATTTGGTTGCTGTGTCCGCACGCTGACCCCCTCCGGGAGTTTGCATCAGGAACGCTAACCATTCTCCGGTCCCAGGAGCGGGCTGAGCTGTTTGTAACATCACAGGAGGTCAGCCACCTTGTTATCAGACTTTGAGCTCCTGAAGGCCGGACTGCAGACCCTCCCCTCCCCTTTCCCTGTTACATTTGCAGCTCTCAGCTGCATGTAGCTGTCTTCTCCCTCGTGTGTGTATATAATCAGCTAACTGGCGAGGGGGTCAGAGCAGGATTTCCAGGGTGACCGCCTGCTCTCGCATGCTGCCGGCAGGATTGGAATAAATGCCCATATATGATTCAACCCTGT
>NW_005871247.1:508888-514694 GCF_000147115.1 Myotis lucifugus
CCTGGGCTGAAATGGAGACATTTTTTATATCCTGCAGCACTGCCAGGCATTTTCCCATGGAGTCCACTCTCAGCTTCAGCAATCCTGGTCCTGCCTCCTAAGTTGAATCAAGTGTTTTAGTATGACACTAAGAAGCATTTGCTGCCTCTCATCTGGGCTTCTCTGTAAGGCACTGGAAGCATTTACTGTGTATGGGAAGCATTCAATGCCTCTTGTCTGGGCGAGCCTGATCAGCTCTAGGTGGAAAGAGAACTGCAGCGGTCCTTGCCTGGTCTCCGAGCCCTTAGCCTGATTCCCTCTGGGTCGAGAGACATTGCTCTGCTTCAGTGCTTTTTTCTATGCAGGGCATTCTGAGGTTTCTGTGGCTGGACAGACAAGGAGCATGGTGTGAAGCTCTTGTTTGTGGATTGTGTGCGCCTGTAAATATCGTACATAGGTGTCTCTGTTGATTGTTGCTTTGTGTCTCTTTGTTGTTTGGTTTAATTTGTTTAAAGATGAGATATATCCCATTTGGCTGGGGGTCCAGTTGCTTGTGGCAGGCTGAACCTGTGGCAGGGACTGCAGGAACTTCCCAGTAGCTCCCTGCTTCTCTCTCAAGGCATTGGCTGTCCATAATACTTACCTAGTGAGAGTTCTTGTCTGCCTGTAATGTAACTTTGGTCATATGTGTGCTTTTCTTGCTTTCTTATCTTTTGGGAACTTGGTTTGCTCTTCACTGTTTCATGAACACTGGGAATTCTCTGTCTCTGCTGGTTGGACTTTGTGCCACTGAGACCTTGTGAAGGGCATTTGCTATGCAGGTTGGTGTGAGATAGAATTCTAAGGCTAATGCCCTGGTCCCTCCTTTTGAGAGTACTCATTTATTTTATTTTAGAGGTTGTTTTTATTTCTGTTTTAAAATGGGATGAGATCTCTTCTTATAGGCAATATTTCATGTTGTTACATCATAAGGATTCTACTCAGAAAGAAAAATATGGGAAATACATCTTTTAACCCGCCCCCACCCCACACACACACTCGCCTTTTCTTTAGCCTCCTAAATGTTGTCAAGGTCATGTTATCTCTGTTACAAAATTTGCCAAGAAAATGCCTTGGGTAATAAAATCTCATAGAGTTGTTAAGACATAATGAATAGACATAACTAAAATGATGGGTTTTGATAAAGTTTTACAATATAATTATATTTATCTAAATGTGGTTTTCCAACGTCTTTGATAACATATAACATAGGTAACTTAAAACTTTGAAGTCTTTCTGAGTTATATAATAAAAATTATTAAATTTCTAGGTATTTTGAAATAACAGGATACTGAAATAGTAATAGATCTGAGTTTGCCTACTTTGGGCTTATTGCAGAGAAGCTGGAGAATGGATTTAGATGTGTTAGTGAATATATCTTATATTTTATTTGAAATATAGCTCTTAAAAATTGAATGTATTGCTAATCTGACAAGTAATTACTTACTTGTCACCTAAAAATTGTTTCTAATGGTTAAGAATTCTAACTAACTGGAAAGATGTTGTATGGTTTTGGTAATAGAAGGCATGCAGTATGGAGATGCATTTTGAAGGAAAAAGAAAGTGAGTTGTTCTAAAGATGATTATTTCTGAATGGGTAAGAAGGTTTGTGAAAGTTATAGAGGGGTTATGAAGAGAAATCTTAAAAAGAAATCATGTGTATACTGAATAATAAGTCTAATTAGAAAAATGAATCTAAAGTAAATTAATACGGAATTTGCTTGGTTCTTTTTCCAGTCTGTTAAAAGGGAAAAAAGTTTTTCCTGTATTTGCCTAGAAAGCAAAGGTTTTATATATTATTGAAATGGTTATGTTATGTTAATAAGTTACGTGGTTACTTAAAATCCCATCTTCTTAATCATAAGAATTGAAATTTTTGTTTAATATCTTTGGTTGTCATTTTGAATGAGTAAATAATTTAATATGATTTTATAATAATCATAATAATAACTATATTCTATTTATATATACATATTATTAAAATGGATGCTCCAGAGATTATATAAAAAATCTCCAAGAGTCTACACAATTCTGATATATTTTTATTTGTAACTGATTGTTATTTTTGAAGGTTATGTTTTGCAAAAATGACAGGATTCCATGTAAATTACATTGTAATTAAATCTATAACCATGCCAATTTAAGTTTCTTTCTTTTTTGTCATTAATAGACAATCATTGTTTTACTCTGATACATTTGCAAAGATGTTGCATCTCCTGAAAGATCCATGGAAAGGACTCTGATTTATTTTAAATTGCATATCTCTGAGAATAAGCTTTCAGACCATCCCCTTAAACTGGATGAAAACTATTAGGACTCTACAGAGTATCTGGATTTATATAAACACTGGGCCTCTGGTGTGTATATAATCAGCCAGCTGGCGAGGGAGGTCAGAGCAGGATTTCCAGGGTGATTGCCTGTTCTCCCATACTGCCGCAGTATTGTAATAAATGCTCATATATGATTCAACCCTTTCTCTGCTTAATTTGGCTCAAGTAGTGACAGGCGGCCTTGGAACCATTGTGTCCAATTCCAAAGTCTCTTGCTTTTGTTTAGGTTTATACTTTTTCTTAACTCCTCTCCCACCGCCTCACCCATTCCCTCCTGATGTACACCTTCCCCAGTCAGTGCTGCCCTGGGGTCTGGGACTCAGGCTGCTTCTCCGTTCTGACATCTGGTGTCAGGGGCGCCTCTTCGGTGTTTTCTGCAGGGCTGATGCATCTGTGTTCCAGCCTA
This sequence comes from Myotis lucifugus, assembly GCF_000147115.1. Taxonomy (NCBI): domain Eukaryota; kingdom Metazoa; phylum Chordata; class Mammalia; order Chiroptera; family Vespertilionidae; genus Myotis; species Myotis lucifugus. Next base: position 511,643 of record NW_005871247.1, read on the forward strand.
GAGTGTTGAGTTGGGTTGGGAAAGGTGTCGCAAAGATATGTGGCCTACCTGGCTCCAACACATACCTGCTCAGTTGCAGTTCCTCCTCCTACTTCCCTGGGCCGCCCACATTGAGAAAGGGGCATTGGGCAGAGGAACGCCCCCCCCCCTCCCATTCTGTCACAAACTCACAACCAACCCTCCTGTCCTTCTGTCACCCCCACCGACACTCATTTTTGTCCCGCCCTCTAGCGCTTGAAAAGGTAAGGCCTCTACATGAGCTCTCAGCCCGGCCGCCTTCCTAAGCAGCTTGGCGTCCTTGTCTCCCCCGCCTGCGCCCACCCCTGCGCAGCTCTGCGTTTGCTGGAGGGGCCTGTGACCTGTGACTGGAGGCTCAGCCATGTCCTGTGCAGCCCACACGGTTTACTGAGAAGGACGGAGACAAGCCCCACATCCACTGCACATGGCAGCCGTTCCAACAGGGAGTTTTCTGACTTTCTCTCTGCATTTCTTTTTCTGGGAGGCCCCACTGCTCCCTGACCCTGGGAGTTTCTGCTCACACACAGCTGGACGCCTGTGGAGCCCTGTGATGAGTGCTCCTGCATGTCTAGGTTTGCTGCTGATGCACCGTGTGGCCTTGACCCAGATCCCCCTCCTCTGCCACGGGCAGGGGGACCCTGCTGTCACTGGCCCTTCCCAGCACTGCTGTCATCGCTCTGCATGGGCGGTGCCCCGACTGGGAGAGTCCAGTCACCACAAACATCCCCTAAGATTTAGGGCCTAAGTGAAGCCCATCACTCTGTGGCTGCGGATGGAGAAAGTGACTCCTCAACGCTGCATCTCAGAGTCACAGAGCAGGTGATGGCAGACGCGGAAGGCTGCGTTTGAAACCTGCACAAACAAGACATATGAGGAGCCTTCTCTCGTTTAGTAATTCCCACGATGGGATGGGGTTATGCTTAGGTCGTGGAGCCTATTGGTGAAGGAGAAAACAAGGGGCAGGGGTTCCCTGGGCTTGGTAGCTCTCCCAGCAAGGATTCAGCAAGTCATGCTAAGTGCGGTGCTGGGACTGAGCCCGGAGCCTGGTGCGCCCTGCGGGGAAGGTGTCTTGCAGGGAGAGTGAGCCCAGCCCCCACTGGTCATGACGTGTATATTTTATTGTCTCTTGTACCAGGGTAACTCCCAAAGGGCTGCCACGAAGTTAATCGGCCTCCTCCCTTGTCTGTGGTGGGGAGTGTTGGTGGAGTGAGAGGGTTAGGGGCAGAGAGTGTGGTATACGCAGCCCTGAAGCCACCTCTCAGGCTCTGGAGTCCACCCCTCACAATGCCCTACCCCTCACGTGTGGGAGCCAGGTCCACCCCGCCCCCCCCCGTCCTCTAACTTTCTAAGTGATATTATTAGTTTCTCAAATGAATGAGCAAATCATCATTTGCTCTTCAAAAATGAGACCTCTACTCTCTGCTAAAATATTCGTGCTAAGAAAACAGAGTCCAATAAGGATTTAAATCCATCTCTTGATGAATGGCCTTCCCACACTGGGACCAGGTGAGAGCATCTCTCTTGCACAGAGCGACTAGCCAGGCGCAGCCTGGAGGAGGCAGGGCCCGCGTCTGGCTCCATGTCTTTGGAGCCATGAGGAGGTACCCAGCCCTCTGAGCCACAGCAGGCCGTTCCTCAACACCTTGGATTCATTGCAGCGAACTGCGCTGTGGCCATGCGGTGCAGCGCCCGTCCCCGCCCCCACACACTTCCTCCATCTGCTTATAATATTCACTGCGGAGCACATAAAACCCATTAACGTCTCCAAGAGTTGGCTTGTTTTTTAATCAAGATAAATATGGACAACTTTAGGATAATTAAAAAATACTGGGTAAAAATGACTTCAACATATAAAATTTATTAATAGCACATCATGAGCCCAGCCGATCTATATTATTATCGTATTCTGCAGCGACCCACTCTATAAATGCGTGCGTTAGTGTTTTTTCTAATGTTGTTAATTTATCTGTGGCTGTCACTCCGGGGCTGTTAACTTTAAGCAAATGACTGGTATTAATCACAAAGGGCCGTTAGATGCCAAGGCCTGGCATTAAATCAGCCCGGGTGACACGAGTCAGCACCCTCAAAGTAAGTTTTCAAAGCCGCTCAGCCCTGGGAGTTGCCACTACGCCTGTATCTGACCCGTTGGGTGTTGTACACATGGAGAAACTGGAACAGGCTGTGGGGTCAAGGTTGACATGGGCGAGTCTTTGGAAAGAGGCAGAACCGGGAAAAGTGTCAGATGCCTGGTACTTGCTGACCTGCTGGCTCTCACTCTACAGTGTGGACGGTGAATGTGCAGCAAACCTTCCCCCGGAGGATGGAGGAAGCTCAGAGGCCCGCAGGCAGCCAGGCAGTGACAGAAATGATCTCGTGTAAAGGGCACGGCCATACCCATGCCCAGCGGGCTGCTGTCACCAGGGCATGTGAACTCCCTGAGGAAAGTTGAAGCCCAAAACCTGTATTTTTATAGGAAAATTCTCAACTTTGAAAATGTTTGCTGAGAAATAAGAACACCACGTAAACTTCACAAAATATGCTAGGTGACAATTGGTCCAACTGGTGGCCTCCATCAACTCGTGATTAGGGTGCAGGATGAATAGGTTTTGACTCAGGAAATTTTTTCAATCTGTTACTGGGAGATGTTGGGAAGAAGTGGATGAAATTAATGGGCTGTCTTAGGTAGGAACCCTTGGCATGGTAGATATTTCTAAGTATCTGCCTAACCCTAATTCTTCTAATTTTTAAAGCTCAGAAACTTAATGTTATCAGTTTATTCAAGAACTAGAGTAACCAAACTCCACATACACACACATTCACACACACACAAACACATATGCCCCTTACACAACTCACTCACACACACTCACATCACTAATATGACCTTTGCTTCCAGAGCCCAGGCTTAGCTTCTCTGCTCTATTTTGTATCTCTGTGACCAAGGAAATGCTGATGCCTGGCTATGGCTGGAGAAAAATATAACCATATTGTCTAGTTAGAAAAAAAATTCCAAGGAGACAATATAAGGCTTTAA
>NW_005871247.1:514794-532830 GCF_000147115.1 Myotis lucifugus
AATATATGCATATTTATAGCCTTGATTTTTCTCCTTGGACTTTACTTATGCAAATATGAATATATTCCAGACGCATATAATTGCGTACATAGAATTTGCAGAAAGAAATTCTATAAGGACCTTCTCACGAAGATGGCGCTGAAAGTGAAGAAGGGAGCCCCGTGCCCCTCCCACAGCCAAAGCCAACGCAAAGGCTCTGAAGGAAAGAAAGGCTGAAAGGATTCCTCGGGCACAAAATAGAAGATGCACACATCACCCCCCTTCCCACGCTGAAGATGCTGCAGCTCGGAAGGCAGCCCAGATAGCCTGGGAAGAGTGTCCCCAGGGGCAGCAAGCTGACCTCTGTGCCACCATCAAGATCCCCTGACCAGGAGTCAGCCAAGAAGAAGACAGAAGACAATGGTACACGGTGTTCATTGTGGATGTCAAAGCCGACAGGCACTAGATCAAACAGGCTGTGAACAGCTCTGACCTTGACGTGGCCAAGGTCACACCTTGATCAGTCCTGATGGAGAGAAGGGGGTATATGTTTGACTGGCTCCCAACTGTGATGCTTTGGATGTTGCCAACAAAACTGGGTTCATCTAAACTGAGTCCAGCTGGCAAATTCTAAATATACAAATGTTACACTGTAAGTAAAAAGAAGTTCTGGGAGGACATACCTGTGTACATGTGCAGGTGTGCGTGGAAGGGCAGAAATGGGGTCATGGCATAAATGGAGCAGGAGTAGGAGCAAGACTTCTCACTATATATTTTTATATCTGTTTTGATTTGTGAAACATATTACTGATTCAAAAAGAATACAGTTTTCACTTTAAATAAGAAAGTATAGCCGAAGCCGGTTTGGCTCAGTGGATAGAGCATCGGCCTGCGGACTGAAAGGTCCCAGGTTCGATTCCGGTCAAGGGCATGTACCTGGGTTGCGGGCACATCCCCAGTGGGGGATGTGCAGGAGGCAGCTGATCAATGTTTCTCTCTCATCGATGTTTCTAACTCTCTATCTCTCCTCCCTTCCTCTCTGTAAAAAATCAATAAAATATGGAAAAAAAAAGAAAGTATAGCAGTGACCCAAATTCAATGAGGTTAGGATTCGGCAGCGATTCTCCCGCACTTTAGAATCACGTGGTAGTTTTTACAGCTTCCAAGGCCTCAGCCGCATCCCAGCCCATGGAATGAGAATCTTCTCCAGGAGAGCCAGGCCTTGGTATTGTTCAAAGTTCCTCAAATGATTCCAGTGTGCACGCAAAGCTGGGAACCACTGAAGTAGACCAAGCATTAAAAATAAATGTTAGATAGTTTTTAGAAATGTTCTTATCAATAATACTTTATTGGAACCTGGTTTTTCTTAGGAGATTAGAAAGTGTAGTGAAACCCCTGTTCGAATCAGAAGCCATGATGAAACATAGCTATAAAGATATCCATTTGTCGAGAGGAACTTGGTTTCAACCGCCCACAAAACAGTCAGCCTTTGACCTCCTTGGACTGGTTGGTGAAAAAGAACTCGGGCTAAATTCTGGGCTCAGTCTTCCTTTGCTTGTAGGAGAAGCTGGGTTTCGGCTCTGCCTACCGCTGGATGCTTCTGTAGCCAGATCACAGGAGAGCTATGCTCACCATTTCTTAGTGGTGCTCAACTTTTAATGAGCATTAAGATAATCTGAAGAATTTGCTATACATGCACATTCCCTGGTGAGCCCTCAGGACTCTGGCGTGGGGGTCAGGAATATAACTTTTTAGTAAGTTTCTCCAGGTGAGCCTGATGACAGTGGTCTGAGAATCGCATGTGACCCTGTTGGGCAGTGGTGTGCTGGAGCTGGCTCTACTGGCTTTTGAGAGCTGATTGTTATCTATTCAGGAAATTTGCAACCTAGTTGCTAACCTACCAGTAGCTTGAAATTACCCTCCTACTAATTAGTGGGAGGATTACACCATGGAAATTGACTAAGAATCAGGCTGTTTGTCTGTTTTCTGCAAAGCTGGTTTACCAATATAGCAGAAGCCTTGGGTTTGGCCTCGTTTAGCTTTTGTTTTTAAACTTTTTTTTATTTTGAAATAACTATAGATTCACAGAAGTTGCAAAAATATTACAGAGAGTCCCACGAACCCATCAAAGGTGACCTCTTGTATAACAGTAACATAATATCAAAACCAGAAAATTAATATGGGTATAGTAATGTTACCTAAACTAAAAACCTTATTTAATCTATACCAGTTTTTACATGGACTCGTGTGTGTGTGTGTGTGTGTGTGCGCGCGCGCGTGTGCATTGGGGAGGTTCTATAAAATTTGATAATGTGGATAGTTTGTCCAACCACCACCATAATCAGGACATAACACTTTTTTTCCGCTCCACCTCCTGCTATCCTTTTATAGTCACCGCCCCCCATCCTATCTCTGTCTTTTAGAAACCACAAACCTATTCTCCCTCTTTACAGTTTTGTCCTTTTGACAAGGATATATAAATGGACTCAGATAGTATGTAACTTGCTGAAACTGGCTTTTTTTCACCATGCATGATGTCCTTGAGCTCCATGGGAATTGGTGCATCTGTCAATAGTTCCTTTTCATTGCTGAGTAGGATTACTTTGTACAAAGGTACTGGAGTGTAGCCATTCACCAATGAAGGACATTCGGGTTGTTTCCTCTTTTTGGCTATGAATACAGCTGCTGTGAACATTTGTGTACAAGTTCTTGTATGAACATAAGTTTTTATTTTTCTGGGATAAACATCCAGGAGTGAGACTGAAATGCATGTTGACTTTGGTAAGAACTTGCTAAATTATTTTCCGTAGTGGTTGTACCATTTTACATTCCCACCAGCAATATGTGAGGTACTCAATTTCTCCACATACTCACCAGCACCAGGTGGTATCACTATTTTTTATTTAGCTGTTCTAATAGTGAGTGGTGATATATCATCATTGTATTAATTTGCATTCTCTAAATAGTTTATGAGGGTCTCGCCAGTGTCAACCTATGAACCAGGAAGTCACAGTTCAATTCCTGATTAGGGCCATGCTCAGGTTTCCGGCTCGATCTCCAGTAGGGGGGGGGGGGGGCATGCAGGAGGCAGCTGATCAATGATGATTCTCTCTCATCATTGATGTTTCTATCTCTCTCCCCCTCTCCCTTTCTCTCTGAAATCAATAACAATATACTAAAAAATAAAATAAAGTTTATGAGGCTGAACACCTTTTCTTTGCTTATTTGCCATCTGTATCTCCTCTTTGTTGAAACGTCTGTTCATGACTTTTGCCTATTTTTAATTTTTTTCTTTTTTTAAATTTTTTTAAAATTTTTCAATTACAGTTGACATGCAATATTATATTAGTTTCAGGTGCACAACATAGTGATTAGACATTTATATAACTTATGAAGTGATTACCCTGATAAGTTTAGTACCCATCTGACACCATACATAGTTCCTACAATATTATTGACTATGTACCCTATGCTATACTTTACATCCCTGTGATTGTTTTATACTTGGCAATTTGCCCTTCCCCTTTTGCACCCATCCCCCCAGCTCTCCTTTCATCTGTCAACTGTCAAAATGTTCTTTGTATCTATAAGTTTTTTCTGTTTTGTTTTGTAGATTCCACATATAAGTGAAATAATATGGTATTTGTCTGACTTATATCACTTAGCATAACACCCTGTAGGTTCATCTATGTTGTTACAAATAGCAAGATTTCATTTTTTATGGTGTATTTCATTGTGTGTATGTACCATCTCTTCTCCATCCATTTGTCTATTCATGGACAATTAGGTTTCTTCCATATCTTGGCTATTTTAAATAATGCTGCAATGAACATAAGAATGCATATGTCTTTTCAAATTAATGTTTTGGATTTCTTCAGATAAATATCCAGAAGTGAAATTGTTGGCTCCTTCTTTTTCTCTTGTCACAGTCATTTTTTTTTAAGTCTATTTTGTTCGGTATGTGTATTGGTACCCTACCTTATTTTTTTCTTTTGTTTCCATTTACTTTCAACCGTGTGTGTCTTTTGATCTGAAGTGCATCTTTTATAGGCAACATATGCATGTATCTTGTTTTTTACCCATTCTTCCACCTTATGTCTTTGATTGGAGCATTTAATCCATTTAAATGTAAAGTAATTATTAATAAGTATGTAGTTACTGCCATTTTATTATTCATATTTTTATATTTTTTCTTCTTTTTCTAACTAAGTCCCTTTAACATTTCTTATAATGTTGGTTTGGTAGTGATGAACTTCTTTAACTTTTTTTTGTCTGGGAAGCTCTTTATATATATTTGAATCTAAAAGATAGCTTTCCTGGGTAGAGTAATGTTGGTTGTAGATCCTTACTTTTCATTACTTTGAATATTTCTTGCCACTCCCTCTGATCTGAAAAGTTTCTGTTGAGAAATCAGCTGATAGTCATATGGAAGCCCCCTTGCAGGTGACTAACTGCTCTTCCCCTTCTGCTTTTAAGATTCTCTCTTTGTCTTTAACCTTTGCCATTTTAATTATGATGTGTTTTGGTGTGAGCCTCTCTGGGTTCATCTTGTTTGGCACTCTCTGCACTTCCTCAACTTGTATGTCTATTTTCCTTGTCAGGTTAGGGAAGTTTTCCATCATTATTTCTTCAAATAGGTTTTCAATTATTTACTCTCTCTCTCTTCTTCTGGTGTCCCTATGATGTGTATGTTGGTATGCTTGATTTATTACAGAGGCCCCTTAAACTAGCCTCACTTTTTGGATACTTTTTTCCCCCTGTTCTGACAGATGTTTTCTTCTGCCTTGTCTTCCAAATCACTGATTTAATTATCTGCTTCATCTAATCTAATTGATTCCCTCTAATGTAGTCTTCATTTCAGTTATTGTATTCTTCATTTCAGACTGGTTCTTATTTATATGTTCTATTTTCGTTTTTCATGTATCATGTCTCTATGTTGAAGTTCTCACTGAGATCATGGAACATTCTTATAACCAGTGTTTTGAACTCTGTGTCTAGCAGATTGCTTGTCTCCACTTTGTTTAGTTCTTTTCCTGGAGTTTTGTCTTGCTCTTTCATTTGGGACATGTTTCTTTGTCTCATCATTTTGGCTGCTTCCCTGTGTTGTTTCCATGTGGTGCTACATCTCTCAGTCTTGGTACATCTCTTGATCTTGGTAGAATGGCCTTATGTAGTAGGTGTCCTATGGAGCCCACTTGTATAGTTTCCCTGGACACCTGAGCTGGGTCTTCCAGGTGTGTCCCTTATGTGTGTTCTGTGTGCCCTCCTGTTGTGGTTGAGCCTTGATTGCTATTGGCACATCAATGGAAGGGATTTACTCTTAGGCTAATAATTGGCAGTGAAGACTAGTCATGACTATAGCAGAAAAACTGCTTTGCAGGAGCTGACCTCATGGAGCAAGATTTGGGATTTGTAAACCTTTGAGAGATCTTAGGAAAGTCCTCAGCATGAACTGAGAGAGGCCATTTGTATGGAAAAACCACTAGAAATGACTTGGGTGGGCCTGCAAGTTGAGTTGGGAGGGGTAAACAGTATTATCCAAGTTGATGGAGACTCAGAAAGAAATAGCGGTTTCTGCCAGCATTTCTGTCTGGGAGAAAGCTGTCCCTCCAGCCCTCGCCTTGAAGCCAGGCAATTCAGTTTCTCCCAATTCAGTACATCCCTGACACCTTTCACTGGAGCTCAGAACAAGTGAGTCTGTCAGCAGGTGAGTCTGTATGTGGACCTTTAAGAGAAACGCCTGAGTCCAGAAGCCCTCCATCTCACGCAGCCATACTCCCCACTGGTTTTCACAGTCAGAAGTTACGGGACTTCTCTTCTAGACATTGAAACCCCGGACTGGGAGCCCGGTGTGGGGCTGGGACCCCTCACTCTTCAGGGGAAATCCCTGCAGCCAAGATATTTCTCCTGGTTTTTAACCACCACAAGTGGGTGTGGGACCAGCCTATTTTGTGTCTCTCCCTCTTTTACTAGTCTTGACGTGGCTCCTTCCTTATATCCTTAGTTATGAGAGTTCTGTTCAGCTAGATTTCAAGCAGTTCTCAATTATGGTTTTTCTGTAGTTTTGTAATTTTGATGTAAACCTTGGAGAAGGCAAGTACAGCATTTACCTACTTTGCCATCTTGAGCAGAAGTCTTGGCTGTTTTCTAATTCGTGTTTTTAACAGTTGAGCCTTGATTCTTTATTTGTTCTAGATACTAGTTCTTTGTTGGACATATTATTTGTAAATATTTTCTTCTAGATTATAGCTTGTCTTTTCATCCTCTTATCAGTCTTTCACGAAACAAAAGTTTTAAATTTTGATGAAGTCCAGTTTATCAAACTTTTATTTATGAATTCTTTATGAACTGTTTGGTGTCAGTTTAAGAACTCCACCTTAGTTTCAATTGTATTATTAGATCATCTGCCATTTCAAAAATTGTTGTAAGAAACAGACAATCCACTACTTACCTCATATGCTGTAAAAATCCTGTGTATTGATCACCTGTTTTATTACTCAGGATCTCTTCTATGAAATTCCAGGTGAAGGGTGACATTTAAACAGTGTTTCTCAACCTTTTGTGTGCACACAAAAAACCTGGGATGTTCTCAAAATTCAGCTGCTAACTCAGTAGATGTGGAATCAACTTGAGATTTTCATTTCTAATGAGCCTCGCTTTAATGATGATGCTGCTGGTCCAAAGACCATTGTTCAAGCAATAAAATGTCAGAATTCATTGTTACTCTGAGGGAACTACACGACAAATCCTTTCCTCATTTCACCAGGGAAAAGAAGACCTGGATTTGAAGCAAAGCTATAGCACACAGGTTGATTTATGTTGAGCATTTTTGTGCTTTTATTTTCCTTGGTTTTAGTTTTCTGTTTTTATAACAGTAAAACTATATATATATATATATATTCTGAAAACCTCTTCAGAACAAGGTGAACTATAAACACAAATTGATGACGAAGTTTGAAAGGGAGGTTTTCTTTGTTCTGTACCCAGTGTACATCCTATGCCTGTGACTCGATTCAGGAAGTGGTTTCATCCACGTATGCTTCTGATTATGTTTCTCTGTAAATGTGTTTTTAAGTTGTTTTGTACATATGTGAATGTTCTGCTTTTCCCAGCCATATGATAAGTCTTCTAGGATGGGGACTGTGTCTTTTATTCCTTTTACAATCTTCCACTGATCCTAGAACACTTGTCTACACATCACCATGCTGGTGGTGGTGGTTGGAGGAGGGAACAGGGTTAAATGCAGCTCTTTAGGAAACATCACGACCTGCTGCTGATGAACAGCACATGTTTCAACTCGCTTACAGAGCTTTACTATCACCAGCTGCTCTACAGTTGCCCCAAAGCCGCTCGTTTGGGTGGTTAGGATCACTAATCTGAAAGACCAGTCATCAAGGGCTCTATGGGCACTGGACAGGGGATTAAATGCTAAGCCCTTGGAGGGGAGATCTCCAGCACTGAGAGGTTCTCGGGGAGACATTCCTCTTCCACAAGCAGAAGCAGGAGGCGTGGGGTGTAGTGTCGTGCTCAGAAGGGTCCAGGTGGTTGGTATTTTTCTGGATTGTGGGGAACTTCACACTACAACCAGCACTGTGGCTGGATGACCCAAGGAGGGAGGGATAAGGCGTCGATTTCTGCAGGATGGGGCCTGAGTTAGAGCTGCTGCTCCTGAGGCTGGCATTCCTATCCAGTCTTCTCAACTTCACTGAGCCCATTCCCTGGTGAGCATAGGCCAGGAAGGGGCTGATTTCATCCTTAATGTAGTGCAGAACATCCCAGGAATTTATACTCTTTATTCCATCTTTTCTCCTATCCATACTCACTACCCTGCCTCTTGAACCAGTGCAACGGCTCTCTTAGTGGTCTCTTTGTCTCCAGTCTCAGCTCCTTTCATGCCATCTCCAAACTTCTGGTGGAGTGATGGGCCTGAAAGGTGAATCTGGCCATATCAAATGCTGTGAGTCCTCCAGAGACCCTAGGATGATATCCAAACCCCTTATTTTGGTTAACAGGGCCCTTTAACTTTAAGTGTCCCCACCCCCACCCCCACCAACACACACACACACACACACACACACACACACACACACACACACAAACACTGGTCTGCCTGCTTCTCTGGCTTCACCTCCCATAAACACCCAAGCTTTTCTATTCCTTTTGTCTTCCCATAGGCTTTATCCTTGACCTAGATATCCTTTCCTCTTTGATTTCCTAAGTGACTCATTGTCCTTTTAAAACCTAAATCTAAAGCATTTCCACCTCTTAAAAAGATTTTCCAGATTACCCCAGAGCAGGCACACACCTCGGTGCTTCACCAGCCTCATATGTAACCTGGATCTGGCACCGGTCCCACTATTTTATAATCGTGAATGTCTTGGTCTGCACCAGTGAGTGGAGTTCATGGCCATTCTGTACCCAACTACTGCATCCATCGTAATCTAACCACTTCAGAGAGTTTGTATCCTGAGACTTCTCAGACAACAGTTAAATAAATTACTGTGATCTAAATTGCTGGCTGGGTAATCGATGACTCAGGTGGCCCCCTAAAAGGAATTAAAGACAGAGCTCAAGGACTGTCCCCTTCACTTCTGAGAGTGTTAATACGGGATCAGAGGAGAAAACACACACAGAGTCCGCCTCTCCAGAAAGCTCTTCTATGAAGGTACTAGTCCTTGGTTTATTGAAAAACAATGCTGCTTTGTTTTGTGCACATCCTGCCCTCTGAGTTGGCTGGGTCTCTGGAATTCCTAGAGAGGAGTTACACTCACGGGGCAAATTCTGCTTCTGAGGGCAACCTCAAGCCACGGAGATGTGGAAAGTCAGGGGCTTTCTAGTAGGAGGGACGGGATGACTGCCTGACGCCTTTTACCTCCAGTGTTTTCTTCCTCCAGAGAAATGAGGAGTCTTCTCATCGCACGGCGTTTCGCGCAGTACTTCCCAGGAGTTCCCTGCAGGGAGGATCCCAGTCTATCATTAATAGAAAGCAGCTCCCCGGCAAAGCTGCAGCTTCAACCCAGGACTTTCAATGACCTGCAGAGGCTTGAGAGTGTGCCAATCAGTTAGGCTTCCGGAAAAACTCCCTTTGGAAACCTACATGGTCACACTTCAAACAGCAATGCTTTACATTTCCTCTCTCCCCTCTCACCGCGTTCTAATCAGCCAGATGGAGTGGCCAAGACAACACTTGGACTTTGGCTTTTACCATGCAGCACAGGTCTTCTTTCTAAAGAGGGGAACACCCTCTCCCCCCTAATTGTTTAGCCATATATGTGCTCTCTGGCTCCCAAAGCATCTGCTCCCTTCCACCTGGCTGAGCAGGCTCATCAGAGCCCAATGTTCATGAGATTAAGGCTGCTGGCTTGCTCCCTGGTTAGCTCACATGGATGAAAACTGTTTCATGACCATGGCCTGAACTCTTAATCCTAGAGCAGAGCTTTGCAGCCTAATCTGATGGAAACTCAGTCCTGTCCTCTTCGCCATGCAGTGCCCTCATGCTTTAAGCACTGCAGGAGGGCCAATGCACTAGCCTCATGCTTGAGTTCCTCTACTTACCAGGCTTATAGAATACTTCGTGATGGTTACATGCATAAAGTCCAGTGCAGCGGGAGATTCTGGTTCAGCCCACTTGGGGGACTGTGGGCCACGGCTGTTGCATAAAAATGGTCACACCAAAATGGGGGAAAAGTATAAGGCTTACATTCTTCCCAAGCTTTGTACACATGATACCCCGACTCCCTCCTTATCTGTATTTGTCCCTCATTCCATCTCCTTGGGAGGATCAGCTGAGGCTGAGGGATGCTGTGAGTTTCAAAAACAGGCTAAGGCTCAGAGCCAAGGTGAGCTGAGAATGTCTGTTTGTACATTAAAGATGGTGTTTCAGGATTTATCAACCCCAGGCTCAAAACAGCTGTGTCAAAGGTGCTGCATCAAAATGTCAGGCCTGGCTCCCAGCGTGCCTTCCCTCCGAGATCCGAGGCACAGGTAAGTGCTCACAGACCACCTGGGGGCTGTCCAAAGCAGGGCCTGACTCACCACCTGGGGGCTGTCCAAAGCAGGGCCTGACTCAGAAGGTCTGGGCTGGCCCCTGAGATGCCGCATTTCTGGCAAACTGCCAGTGATCTCCATCTCTGGTTCAGGGGCCACACTCGGAAGAACCGGGCAGTGATATTCAAGCACCTTGTAATGGACAGGGAGGGCCAAGCTTTAGCCATAAAGAAGTGTAAGTGTCTAGTTGAGGTTTGCCTTCCAGGTTGGATAACTCTGAGTATTTTATTGCAATTTTCTCAGAGTGGTTGGGGGCATAATACACTTTCCCAGGAAATATTATTCCCCAATAAAATATTTAATGATCTAAATCATTGTTTCCTAAATTGTGTACAGTGGGGCCTTGACTTACGAGTGTCCCGACTAACGAGTTTTTTGAGATACCAGCTGTCTCTCAGCCGATTTTTTGCATTGAGTTGATAGAGTAATTTGAGTTAACGAGCTCCTTAACGAGCTTGGTCGCAGAACGAATTAAACTCGTAAGTCAAGGCCCCACTGTACTAATGACTACAAAAGACCTAAGGCTGAGAAAGGTGTTTTTTTTGGTATGTTTTTTTAATAATATATATTTTTATTGATTTCAGAGATGAATAGAGAGGGATAAAAACATCAGTGATGAGAGAGAATCATTGATTGGCTGCCTCCTGCACACCCTCTACTGGGATCGAGCCCACAACCTGGGCATGTGGGCATGTGCCCTGACCAGGAATCAAACCGCGACCTCCTGGTTCATAGGTTGATGCTCAACCACTGAGCCACACTGGCTGGGCTGGTGGAGATAGTTTTGAGAAATGCTGCTATAAGCCCTCCTGGAGATTCACTGTGCACATTCGCACTGAGAAGTCCTGCAATAAATTAAAAAACAAACCTGTTTGACTCTGATTAGATCACAATTTCTCAAAGTTGTTTGATGACAAACTCCTTTTTTTGAAAAAAAAAAATATAAACTTCCAAAGCAGCCGACTTCAGTGGCACATGGCAATGCTGGTGGTCTGACTCGTGAGGACTTGGCTGACCTTGGGGAGGGAGGACATTTCTTCCCGGCAAGGCACAGGCAGAGTTCCCTCTGTCTGCTGAGCATGCCCCATTCTCCGTGCCTTCTTGGATTTGCCTGTGCGGTCCCCCCCCTCCCGTGAATAAATCTGTTTAATTTCTCAATGTTCCATGTTGGATTAACTTGGTTGTAACATATGTTGTTTATGCATGAAGATTAGCCAGGCCCTTTGAAAGGCTGCTGCGTCATTCACCCACAGCAGCCTGGACGGATGGTGTGCAGCTGCGGTGCTGGGGGCGTCACGCGCTTTTATGGCGACAAGGAAGCTGCGAGAGGCACTCAAAGGTCCTTGCAACCAAGCAGGGCCCCTGAGTAGGAACCTGTAGGCAGATTGTTATAACTAAAAGGAGTCAATCCAGGGCAATCAGGAAGGCGAGTCTTAATCTATTTTTCATTAGAAAATCAACATTAATACAGAATTAATGAGCTTCTGTTTAAAATAGTGGTAATTAGAGGAGCCAGAGAATGGATTATCAGACAATGATCACAAGTCAATTAAGACCTAAAATAGCTAGGCTGCCATTTCTATTTTCCTTTGCTTTATATCGATTTTTCCTTATGTGAAGGAAAAGGCAATGTTTGCTTTGTTTTGAAAGTATAAAGCATGTTTCTATTCCTTCCACAGATGTATGATTCCCCGAGGTTTTATTAAGGGTCAGAGAGCAAACCTCTGCATTGACCTGATCGCCCTGAGGAAATGCCTGGGGCCCAATGTGGAGGGAGACAGGAGGGAGGCTGCTCATCCGCTCCTGCAGGGCGTGCAGCAAAAGGCGTCTCCAGTAGCCGCCTCTTTTCTCATCTTCCCCATCAAGTCCTGACCTTCGCAGGCAGGTCTCTAGGACAAGCCCGGCCCCTCGTGAAGGCCGGACTGGTTGAATGATGGTGATGATCCCTGAGGAAGTTTCTCCCTTATGTTTCGGTGTCAGGAAGAGTGGATAAAGGGGCTGGGGTTCTGCCTGGGGAGGAAGAAGAGAAGCAAAGTAAAGGACTGTGGTTCACTAGGTCCTCCCGTGGTCACAGGATGCAGAGAAGATACGTAAAACTTTAAGAATATCTCCGGCTCATTAGACTCCTTCTGGCCAGACTGAACACAGGCTGGTACCCAGGCAGAGAGATCACTGGTGTAAAAGAGAGGGAACAGCCCAGCTCTATGATTCTAGTTTTGCCAGAATTGGGGTTACCTGGGAACGTGAACAGGCCCTGGGGTCGCAGCAGCTGTAGGGAAGACAGCCTGATCCTCGCCCCATCTCGGCATAATGTGCAGCAGGAGTGGGCTCATCTGAGCGATGCCTGGGCAGGCCCTTTCCAGAAGGCATGGTGTGGGTTCTCAGGGCACTCATAGGGCAGAGGGTCTCTCATGGAGCAGGGACGGAAAGGCGGCAGAAGCAGGGAGGGGCACTGTGTGAGCAGCCCCATCATGGAGAGTAGACCTGGCTGCCAAAACAGGTGGGGGAGGCCTGCGTGTGGTTCAGCCTGTGCTGGGTGAAGCAATACAGGGAAAGTGCAAGACAGGAGCTGTAGATGCTAAACATTAAGAAGGGTGAGATTGCAGAGAAATGATATCAGGGAGCCTTCTACATAAATCACCTTGTTGACATTTTATCTTTTGCCCCAGCAAAGTAGTAATGTGCGCTGTGTGCCTTACTGTGTGGACTTCAAAAGTTCGGAGGCGACATAAGCAGTGGATTCTCCTGAAACAAGGAATTTCAGAATTGTGGGATGATTGTCTGGACTGCCACTTCACAAGGCACCAATTCACACAAATCACCAAGATTGTATTTTCATCTCTCTCTCTCTCTCTCTCTCTCTCTCTCTCTCTCACACACACACACACACACACACACACACACACACACACACACCTCCACACAGGACTTGTTGCTACACATGATTTTAAAACACATTCTGAAGCACCTCCAGTCACAGAGAGTGGAGTGATTATTTTACAGTCCAGGGAACAACACAGATTGTCCGCAACCACAGAAGCCAGGAGAGGGCCCGGAGCAGACTCCCTCACAGCCCTCAGAGGAACCAGCTCTGCCCACACCTGGGCCTTGGACTCCTAGCTCCAGACTGTGAGGCATTAATCTCTGTTCTGAGCCACCAGCATGTGGTACTTTGTTATGGTAGCCCTAGGAAACGAATACTTCCTAACATTCTCAACTGTCTTCCTATTTACTGATAGGTTCTCAAAGTACAGCTTAGAGTTAAACAAATATATCTCAAGTAATGGGATTTTCATGTACGGGCTTCTGGGATAATGGCCCCAAATCTGCCCCTGAGAACAAATTAACCACAAGGTTTGCATCAGTGAATTGGATTTCTGGCTAAATTTGCTTTGAAAGAGCAATTCCTTGCCGAATGGAACTGTTTGAAGGCTTCTCTTCATGCAAGCACTCCCTCCTGCCTTAATCACCTGGACAGCTCCGTGAAGGCACAAATGGATGTAGTTCATGGCAGAGCATTTCCAAACCCCTGCAATGACTTACAATTAATCACCTCCAGCAAGGCAAGCAAGTCTTCGCGGCTTTTACAGACAGTCAGTCTTTCTTCTTCTCTTCCTGCCTTGTACATGTCAGAAGAATCTGCGGCCCAGCTCTCCTGTTCGCCACAAGCCCAGTGTGGCCATGTGAGTTTCATTAGAGGCTCCCTTAACCACCTTTCTGTCATCTGGATGCAAATGCCAAGTGGAGAGGACAGCAGATACACAGATGAAAAATGCAATGGTCTGAATCAACACCAGAAATCTCTGCACCTCCCAACCTCTTTCAGTTCCCCCTTCCTTTCCTCTTCTAGCGTCTGTATCCAACCAGGGGACCTTGAAGCAGCAGCCCTTGCACCTACCTGGTAATGATGCCTTCTGCCAGGAGAACTCCGCTCTTGAGCATGTGCACTGTGGTAAGGATTCTCAGAGGGCACCTGAGGCTGAAGCCCCCCTTCTCACTGGGCCCAGAAAAGTTTGTTCTCTAGGACAACTCAACACATCAGTGAGTAGATTGGGAAGACTTAGAAGCAGGGGGGAAGTTGGATTCACCTGTGTTCACTCATAAATCACTGCCTGGCATTGGCATTCTAGAAGTGTCCTGCTCTACGTACTGCTATGGATTGAACTGTATCTTCCAAAAAGAAGGGATCATCCTAGCCCAGTGGTTCTCAACCTTCCTAATGCCGTGACCCTTTAATACTGTTCCTCATGTTGTAGTGACCCCCAACCATAAAATTATTTTTGTTGCTACTTCATAACTGTAATTTT
Organism: Myotis lucifugus; assembly: GCF_000147115.1. Classification (NCBI taxonomy): domain Eukaryota; kingdom Metazoa; phylum Chordata; class Mammalia; order Chiroptera; family Vespertilionidae; genus Myotis; species Myotis lucifugus. Next base: position 529,128 of record NW_005871247.1, read on the forward strand.
GCTACTGTTATGAATCATAATGTAAATATCTGATATGCAGGATGTATTTAGGCGACCCCTGTGAAAGGGTTGAATTAAAATGAGATCATTAGGGTGAACCCTGATCCAATATGACTGGAGAAATTAATATAAAGGAGAAATTTGGACGCAGAGACAGACATGCATACAGGAGAATGCTGTGTACGATGAAGACAGAGGCGGACGATGCTCTTACAGTCCAGGGAACAACAAAGATTGCTCACAACCACAGAAGCCAGGAGAGGCCTGGAGCAGACTTCCTCACAGCCCTCAGAGGAACCAGCTCTGCCCATACCTGGGCCTTGGACTCCTAGCTCCAGTCTGTGAGGCATTAATCTTTGTGTTCTGAGCCACCTTGGTCTGGCTGCCCCAGGAAACTAACGCAGGAATTTCCCAGGAGGGGCAAAGACTGCACTTTTCAGAGTGAAGTCTGAGGTCCAGGTGCTGCAGGGCCTGTTTCCTCTGAGGACTCTCTCCCGGGCTTGCAGATGACAGCCTTCTTGCTGGCTCTTCAGGTGGTAAATCCTCAGGGCACTTGTACTCCTGCTGTCTTTTGTCTACTTAGGACACCAAGCATTTGGATGAGGGCCCTGCCCTAATGGCCTCATTTTAACTTAACCTCCCCTGTAATGACCCCCATCTCCAAATACAGTCATATTCTGAGGTACTGGAGGTTGGGGCGTCAACATACATATGAATTGGGGGAACACAGGTCAGCCCATAACATAGAGGAAAGGAGCAGGACTCTGCCCCCCACAGCAGCCAGGAGTGGAGTGCCAGGGCCCTTAAGAACAGAGGACACAGGCCATCTATTTGGCCCAGCCAGTCAGATGCTTCCCAGGGACTGATGCCCTGGCCTCACATATACATCTACTGAGTCAACATCAGGGACCCCGGTGTTGCTCTGATGTAGCTTCCCATTAAGGAGCCTGGACTGACACAGGCTTCAGGCTGTTTCTGGTTCAGGCACAGCTGCCATGGACAGAACAGGCCTGCAGCCTGAGAATTCCTGCTGCCTTCGCTTGGGGCTGAGCAAGTCTCTCCTGGCCCAGGACTTCCTGCTGTCTCCTCTCACTGGTCAAGGTCTGCACCTGGGCAGAGACTGTGAAGGGTGTTGCATTGGTCCAGTGCCAGCTTTATGGGATCCTCCCTGCCTAAGGGAGGCTGGAGACCCAGTGAGGGAAGGAAGAGAGATGGAGATAGATAGATGATAGATAGATAGATAGATAGATAGATAGATAGATAGATGATAGATAGATAGAGAGGACTGGCTGTTGTCCAGCAAGAAACAGCCTTGCCGCCGAAACCGGTTTGGCTCAGTGGATAGAGCGTCGGCCTGCGGACTGAAGGGTCCCGGGTTCAATTCCGGTCAAGGGCATGTACCTGGGTTGCGGGCACATCCCCAGTAGGAGATGTGCAGGAGGCAGCTGATAGATGTTTCTCTCCCATCGATGTTTCTAACTCTCTATCTCTCTCCCTTCCTCTCTGTAAAAACTCAATAAAATATATTTAAAAAAAAAAAAGAAACAGCCTTGCCCAGCAGAGCTGATGCATGAGCAAGGTCACCTGTGCATGAGCAAGGTCACCTGTGCATACCGGTTACTGGTGCCTTTAAAGAACAGACCCATTCACAGGCTTCTGACAAGTGAGTTGGATGCTGAGGGGAGCCGGGGAGCGGTGTCAGGGACATGCAGAGGTTCTGGGTGACACACTCAAATGCTGGCTGCTGCACTAGATGCGAAGGAAGCTTGCAAACAGAGCCGCCTGCACTCCCCGTCTGCCTTTATCTCAGCTCTCTGTTTGATTTGGGACCTATGATAGGATAATGGCAACTAAAAGCATTTTCTCCTGGTAATATCTAAACAGTAGCAACCATAATATATTATGCCTGAGCATGAACACTCTCTTAAGATAAAGAGGAAATGGTGTATTTTTAAAGAGCTTTTATTTGGTTCTAACTTAAAAGCAACTGTGTAAATTTCTTTCAAATAATGTTTCCTTAATTATTCATTTTCCTTGGCACTAGTTAAAGAGCAAGTAATGACTTCTGTCTCTTTATATTTAGTCTATTATTGTTTGAAGAAGGCCAGAGGAAGGCCATAGCAGTGCAAAAATGATATTTGCTTTTTTTATTACCAACAGTCAATGTACAGGGTAATCTAATCCCCGGCAGCTGAGCTACAGTGACATTTTTATAGACCTTCTGGCAGCACCGGAGTGTGAACGAGCCTGACAGGTATTTGACTTTCCCCGTCTGTTCTTTCCATTGCATTTCTCACCAGACTGGCTGCTGGGGGTGGGGGTGGGGGGGATCCTCGAGGGGAGCCCCAGGTCTCCCTCCAGATACTGTTTTAAGAGGCTGAACAGCAGCTGTCTATCTAAGGTTGGTGAGTGTATGCATGGAAGCCGGGAGGAATGCCTGCAGGCCCCGTGCGCACAGTCCTGCTGGCCTCGCTGGGCCCGTGGAACCTTCTTTGGATCCTCACATTCCACGCAGACTTCAAAGGCTGGGGACGGCACCATTGCTCTGAGACACCAGTGGCTCCTTACAATCGGGAACACGTTCTCTCTACATGTGTTCTTCCTGTGGGGTCATCCAGTTATTACACAGGAATCAGATCACTTTCTCTTTCATCAGAAGGAATTAGTGTGAGGCTACCTTCTCTGCACTCCACAACTCAGGGAGGCCTCTGCTCTGGGCTCTCTCTGGGCTGTGTAATTTGAGATTAAGGTGGACAACCTGGGCACTTAGAACTCCTCAGTGAAGACATAAAAACAACGGTCAGATCTCCACTTTAAAATGGTCAGTTCCAGCGGAGGGCAACTCGGATGGGCACTGGCTCTCCTCCTGCTCCTTAGAGCTGGGCAGAGTGTAAGGACCCTCCTTCAACCTTCCCAGGGGCCCAGGCATTTTCCTTTGCTGCTCCTGGAGGGGCACAGATTGAGTCTTAGATTCCTGTGCAAATTGCCAAAGGTGTCTTGCTTTGCACCTGTGATCACTGAACTCAAGATGCTAAAAGTTAGTGGGTGAAGGCAGGATGAGAGAGACACAAGGTTAATTAATGAACAGATGAGCTACTACTGGAATGCAGGCTCTCACGCAGGTGGTCCACTTATTGCAGGCTTTTCTCATTTTGTTTTCTTTCTTGAGCCATTGGTTGGATCCTCTAGGGCAGTGGTCGGCAAACTGCGGCTCGTGAGCCACATGCGGCTCTTTAGCCCCTTGAGTGTGGCTCTTCCACAAAATACCACGTGCGGGCATGCATGTACAGTGTGATTGAAACTTCCCTGGCCCATGCGCAGAAGTCGGTATTTTGTGGAAGAGCCACACTCAAGGGGCCAAAGAGCCCATTGGACGGGAGCGGAGTTTGCCGCCCCTTGCTTGGGGTTTTACAAAGTTGGGGCCCCTAAGGGAACCCGGGGGCCTTGAATTTCATTGCCCCTTTGTAAAGGAATTATTAATTAAGAAGGAAATATTTTTAAAAATCCGTATTTCCTCCCCTTTTCCCCCTAAAAAAAAAAGGGCTGCCCAAATTCCCCGGTTGCAAAAATGGCACGGAAGAAAAAACACAGGCGTGGCATAATTTGCCCCCGGGGAGGGCTTTTAAATAAGCGCGCCCGGCGGCGGAGGGGCCCCCCTTACCCTCTTTATAATAAAAAGAAAAAAAAAATTTTATAAAAAAAA
>NW_005871247.1:532930-588519 GCF_000147115.1 Myotis lucifugus
GTACTGGCAGGACTGGTACCTAGCTGGTGTGCTCCAGTATGCCTCAATTGGTTGTTAAAATGGAAATCCTTTTGACTGATAGAAATACAGCAGTTGTCCTAAACCCTGAGTGCCTCCCACCTCCTGGCCCCTCAGCACCACTCTGAAAGGACTTCCCATGAATCATGAACTGGAGCGCTAATAATGACACAGATCCCACTTTACTGCTCTGGCCAGCATCTGTTCTGATTGTCAGTAGTTGTACTATACAAGTTAGAGTAACTGTTTTGAATATACTTGTTTGGTACTAGACAAGGTGAAATCCTTCAGAGGAATGCAATGGTAGGGTGCCTTCCTTGAATCATAACAAAGTTCCATCTTAATTTCTCAGAGGATCCCCAAAGTGGAGAGAGCTCTACAGCAAATGTATGTGTTTTTAAAGAGGCTAATATTATCCATTCATCTCCACGAGTACCAAGGATCTCCTGTGCCATGAATTCATCAGCTATGGGCTAGCATATAGAGTGGCACCAGCTCTCAGTGAGATAATCCCTGCAGAGAACCAATCCTGAAAGCTAACCTTCCAGCTCTACTTCTCACTGTTATTACTGGAAATAGTCGACACTTGATGGCCAAGACGGATCAGTGACTGTTGAGAAGGGAGGGTCAGGTATGGAGAAGCACTGGACTGAAACTGATGTGTACATCCTAACTTGATGAAAAGTCACTGGACTAGAGCACATTACAAGGTACTTTCAAAACTATATCACTTGGCAGAAGGTAGGTTGGTTACTAATAGAAATAAATTAGATTTGTTTAATGGTCAAAAGAGCAATTGTTGAAATACTAGTATCTTTCAGTCATGTACTAGTGACCCGGTGCACGAATTCATGCACATTAAAAGGAAATTAATTAGAAGAAATATTTTAATATCACTATTCGCCCTTTCTCTATAATAGAAGTGTCAACCAAATTCACGATCAACAATGACAGATCAAAACACACGTGTACGATTGGTGCCAGTGAGAGCTTTATATGTATCATACATGCACGAGTCATCTTAGCCTTTTATAGATATAGAATAAACTTACTTAATTAGACCTGCTTTCTAATTTAGCTAAACTTTTTCTAGCCCAGTGAAGCACCCACATCTCTTTCAGGTAATTGTCAGCAACACAGCAGTAAATATCAACACAAAGCAGATTATTATTGTAGATCATACAGGGAGAACAAAGGGTAAAATATTTAACTGCAACAGTGTTTGACTATATTCTGCATAGTGAGAAAACCTGAAGTCATTTTCAAGGTCCACCATTTCTTATTTCTTTACAGTCGGGTCAAGTTTCTAAGCTTTCTAAATCTCCATTTTCTGGCTAATGAAAAGAAAATAGGATTTCACCGAGTCTCCTATCTACCTACTCCAGGACTTCTGTAAGGATCAAATCAGATGAGGCATGGGAATATGCTTCACAGACATTTGGTTAAAGTGTGAAATGTTTCCACCTGGCTATAAAGCAAGTTGTGTTCCTGGGCTGAAGAAACTCCAAGGAGGTTAGTCACTAGGGAGAGGAAGCTGGGCATTGCTACATGATGTCATTACTTGGACAGATACTTAGCATATTAGCCTTTTATATATATAGATAATGTGGCACACTTGAAACCAATATAATGTAAGTCAATTATATCCCAATAGAAAAAGAAAATTGGGGCTTTCATGCCTTTGGTGAAATAGATCCCTGTTTGTGTTTATGGGAGGAGAGATCTTGACACTCTGTCCTGCTGAAGGTGTTCAGGGAGGTTTCCTTCTCCCTCCCCCTCCCACAGCAGTGCTGGTTCCTCTGGGAGCTAGAAGGTAACATCTCAGCTGAATGGAAGCTGAACTCCCAGGGGTTTAAACAGTCTCAGTTAATCTGAGTAAAGCCACCTTTGTTAATACAGTTGGGTATAATTTCCACCTACTCTTCCCCCATGGAATTTTCCAGAATCAGTTTCTGAAGCAAACGTAGGAGGGAAGTTACTTGCATGAAGAGATGGAGGCAATCAGGAGGCAGAATTGGGATAACACTCAGGATGCAGCCTGCCACTCTTCCCCGCATTACCTGTCTTCCTGCCCCACATACTTCTCCCTCCGGTACTACTTACACAGAGAACTTCACCCTGACACTTCTAGGTGACAAATGTGGGTGGCACCTCAGGAATAATGCTCTGGCACCAGCTGGGTGTCCCACAATTTCACTCCATTCTGACACTGCCTGGAGACAGCATCAGACCTCACAGGTGAAGGGTGCAGTCCCACTAGACTGTCCCCTGTTTCATATGCTATTTGCCAACAATAGGTCCCCAAATTACCCACAACTTCTGAGTTCCCATGGCCGGTCCTTGGTTGGATTAATTTGTTAGTGCAGCTCACAGATCTCAGGAAAACACGTTTACCAGCTTATTAAAGATGTGATAAAGGACACAGGGGAACAACAGCCAGATGGAGAGATTCAAAGGGTGAGGTGTGCCCTAACCAGTTTGGCTCAGTGGATAGAGCATTGGCCTGCGGACTGAAGGGTCCCAGGTTTGATTCCAGTCAAGGGCAGGTACCTTGGTTGCGGGCACATCCCCAGTGCGGGGTGTGCAGGAGGCAGCTGATCGATGTTTCTCTCTCATCGATGTTTCTAACTCTCTATCCCTCTCCCTTTCTCTCTGTAAAAAATCAACAAAATATATGAAAAACAAAACACCACAAAAAACAAAGGGTGAGGTGTGGGAGGGCCCCTAACGTAGGAGTGTCTGCCCTTGTGAAGGTGGGTGTGCCATCTCCTGGTGTGGATGTGCTCACTGACTTGGAAGCTCTCCAAAGCCCGCTAATGGATCTGACCAAGGCTGCCACACGTAGGCACGTTACATTATTAACCCCATTTTCAGGCCCTCTTCCTGCTCTAGAGGGCAGGGCTGAAAAGTCTAAGCTGATCATGGCTTGGCTTTCTGGTGACCAGGCCCCTCAGAGCAGGCTCATTAGAACAAAAGATGCTCCTACTGCTCCTGTCACTCAGGAATTTACAAGGGTTTAGGAGACCTGTGCCAGGAAGGAGGGACAAAGACCAAATATATATATTTTTATTATAAATCTGTATGTAGATTTATAATAAGAAATTATTATAACCGCCCTGACTTCAGTTTCACTGTATTTTATATATAACTTAACCTTGGAGGGGGCATAGAGTTAGAAATGATAGAGGAATCCTATATAATAAAAGCATAATATGAAAATTGTCCCCCGCCCCCACTGGGAGTTCATCTGGGAGTTTGACCAGGGGCTGGGCCGGCCGGGGGAAGGGAGGGAGGCCCTGGCCAGCGGCAGTGGCAGGTGGCTGGAGAAGAGCCCCAATGCTTGATTCACTTAACTGTGATGGCAAATTGAAACTGGAATAATGTTTAGTTTTAATTTCTGGCAAAAATATGGCCAGCTTCCAGGAGGAGAGTGCTGGGGCTAGAGAAGGCAGCGCCCCCACATGGGGAAACACACTATTCCCAGGTCTACCCTCTGAGGCCTGGCTGCCTGCCCAGCCTGATGATTGACTGATTGATTTTAAATAATTTTTCCAATTTTATTGAGATATAATTGATATACAGTGTAAGTTTAAGTTGTACAGAATAATGGTTGACTTAGGTATATTGTGAAATGAGTAATGCAAGAAGTTTAGTTAATATCCACTATCTCATAGAGATAGAATAAAAAGGAAAAGTGTTTTGTTGTGATGAGAACTCGGGATTTACTCTTTTAGAAGCTCTCCTATATATTATATATGTGGATATCATGCTGTACATTACTTCCCTTGGACTTATTTATCGTACAACTGCAAGTTTGTACTTTTTTACTACCTTTCCCCGATTTTCCTTCCTCAAACCCACTGGCGTTGGTAAGCACACATCTGATCTCTTTTCCGATGATTTCTTTAGATCCCACATATCATGTAGGATTTGTCCTTCTCTGTCTGGCTTACTTCACTTGGCATAATGCCCTCGAGGCCCTCCCATGCTGTCGCAGATGCTTTGATGAGGAAGAATGACAGGGGACTCTGAGGAACGGAAGTGACCCAGAGGTCACTGTGGCCACGGCCGTTTGTCCTCTTGTGCCGCCTGTTGCCATGTGCTAGAGGCAGGCTGGGAGCAGAAGCCCGCTGGTGAGGGAGGAAGAGGGAAAAATGAAAAAATAGGAACGATGATAATATAAAACCCGAATTTAGTCATGAAAAAACATTTTTAAAGCTGCTTCTGACAGACAAATCAGTCTACTCTTAGATTACTTTAGATCAGTGGTTCTCAACCTTGGCTGCACATTAGAATCACCTGGGAATCTTTTTAAAATCCTGATTTCTGGGCCTCATCCTCCGGAAATTCTGTTTCTTTGTTAGTAATGTTGTGGCCCCACCCCATAACCCCATGCTGTATCCCAAAGCTAAATAATGTGGTTTTAGTCTGAACTACAAGACAAATTTCTTTGCAACTGTTTAATTTTCCTGAAAAGATAAAATGCAGAAGCTCCTTAGTAATGGAGAGGGTCCGGAAGGCTTCTCATTTACAGGTTCCCAGCCACCTCTCCACCCAGGCCCTCCCCCCTTCCACCCAGACTCTCCTTCCTCCCACCCAGGCCCTCCCTGCTTCCACCCAGGCCCCGCCCCCTTCTACCAAGGCCCCGCCCCCTTCTACCCAGGCCCTGCCCCCTTCTACCCAGGCCCTGTTCCCTTCCACCCACGCCCTCCGCCTTTCCGCCCACGTCCTCCACCCAAGCCTCTCTCGATGCCTCATCCTGCTTCAGGATGCCCAGATCCGCACCCACCCGGGCTGACTTATGTTGGGGTTAATTGCTGAGTATTTACTATGTCTCCCTCACTGGAATGCAAGGTCCGTAAAGGAAGGCGTGTTGCCCAGCCTTCTCTTTCTTGCACTCCTAGTGCCTGCCAAGTGCCTGGCCTATGAGAGAGAAACAGCCACAGAGATTTGTTAAAGAATCCCGTGGACATTGTGGTAGTTTCTCTTCACTTTTTAAAAATTGATAGCACTAAGATATTTAGAAAGAAGAAACAAAACTGAAGGAGAAAGAAAAACCAACGCCAATTTCACCATGTGGACACACACCATGAAATTGTGACGTCCATCCTTCCAGTAACTGGAAACCTTGACTTATGCGTAGCAGGGACCAGGGGATAGTGCACGTATGTGCTTACCCAGAGGGCTGCCAGTGTCCCCTGGCTTGGGCAGATGCACACGGTCTCCTTGGAGCAGATGCTGGTGACTCTTCTAAACACCCGGGTGACTCCCTGTGGCTACACACAGTCCCAAGGCCCCGCCTGGGAATCTGGCCTCCAGAACCTGGACATGGAGCTTGGTTGAGAACTTGGTCCCCCAGGGCAGTGACGGGACAAAATGAGACATAAAGAACCAGTGTCAGTGGCAGCAGTCAGAACCATGGCAAAGCCAGCCTGGGTCCTCTTAGGACCAGTCCCACTTCCATTGCTCTCCCTCCTGGGGTTTGGGACAATACGCGTTGATGGAGGACTTCCTGGTAATGTGAGCATTGGGGTCTCCATCAATTAACTGAGAAGAAAAGCTTTGTTATCAATGTGTCTTCTATGAAAATTAAATGGGTCACATTTATAGTCAGGTGCATTTTTAATCATTAATTTTACTTCTCTTTATTTTTATTTTCTTAGCTTTTCTAAAATCTCCTGAAAGTGGAAGCCTTCCCTGTATTAACCCAGGCTTCTCTGACTTTTATACATTGGGAAAAGGATAAAAACTGCAAACAAGAGAGAAGACCTTGAGGCTTGGCGTCTTAGGTTTGGTTCCCCCAGAAGGAGACTGAGAGGAGGACTCAAGGACAAGAAGTTTACTTCGGAGGTCAGCTGGGGAAGCAGCAGCAGAGTTAGGGGATGTGAGACAGGACAGGAGAGGGAGGGAGCCGATACAGGTGCATTAATAAGCAGGTGAATTCAATGGGCAGTTGGCCTCCATCCCACTGGGGACCTCTGGGAGGTGTGCAGAGCACACCAACACCTGCTGGATGAGGAAGCTGTGACATGTCTCACTCACGCTCATCCATGATTGTGGAGGGCTGCTCTGGCCCTGGTAGCTGCCCTGCACAGGCTGAGAACACTCCTGCAGCCAGAGAAGCCCTATGTTGTGGGAACATGCAGTAAGAAGCCTTCAAGCTGACTCAGAAAGGTGAGTGCCAGCAGATGGGCTCTGGGTAGGGCCCAGAGCCTCTGTTACACCTGGCATGAAGTTCTCGGACCCAGGTCTAGGGGGCCACTCTGCACAGGAGGGATGCAGCCTGGCTTGTCCGGGAATACAATGCAGTGTGTTTCCTTGCTTACAGGCTTCTTGAATGGATGGGCTGATTGCTAGCTGTGCACCTGAGGGGGCTTGCTCAGAGGCAAGATGCTGGCAGGTGTGTGGACAGACAACATGGTATTTATAGGTGTAGCTCAGTAATGGTGAACCTATGACATGCATGTCAGAGGTGACACTCGGACTCATTTTTTTTGGTTGATTTTTCTTTGTTAAATGGCATTTAAATATATAAAATAAATATCAAAAATATAAGTCTTTGCTTTACTATGGTTGCAAATATAAAAAAATTTCTATATGTGACACGGCACCAGAGTTAAGTTAGGGTTTTTAAAAATGCTGACACGCCAAGCTCAAAAGGTTCGCCATCACTGGTGTAGGGCAAGGGAGGAGCTAGCCCAGTTCCCCGTTTCACAGTTCCCTCTCCCAGTCAGTGGAATGGTGTCTGCCTGCCAGTGGCCACAAGGAGCAGAGCCGCTCAGACCCCAGTGTTTCCCATGTCCCTGAAGTCCCTGTTGTCCCTGGTGGCTAATAGGCCTCACAGATGCTGTATGGCCTTGGTCTGCACACAGGCCTTTCCCAGCACAGCTCCCTCCTGCTAGATAAGCCCTTATCAGGCCCTGGCCTAGTGTGGAAACTCACCCACCAAGGCTGCCATCCAGTCTTCCTCATGTAAGTAACAGAGGCTGTGACTTCCCTCTGGCCCCCCACGTGGACTAGCAAAGACCAGCGCGCTCCTGGAGTGGAGCTCCCACAGGACAATAGGCAATAAATTGCCATATGAGGCTTTCATTCTGGAGGTGGAAGTTTTTGTTTAATTCATTCCCAGCAGCAGTGTCTTTCTTCCCCTTCAACCTAAACTCCCCTCCCTGTAAGCATCTCTCTTAGGCCTCTGTGGTCACTGCCCGCAGCCCCCAGCTAACCTCCCCTCAGGGCCCCATTCTCTGACTTTATCTTGGAGGCACAAGCCCAGCTGCTAAGAGCAGCCTCCCTGCCAGGGTGGGAGGAGAAGGGGAGGAGGAGGGTCCCGCCAGGCACAGCTGTTTGAAAGGGACTTTGTAAGTGAAATATCCCGTGACTGCCTGGAATCAGTCTTGCTGTTTTCGTTGTGTTGAGAAAACCTCTTTGGAGTTTTTCATTAATATTTATACCTTCCCTTTACCAGGAATTACTCAAAATGTCTATTCTGTTATTGAGATAATTTTCTTGCTTTACAGGGGTTTAGGGGTATTATGATATAAAATATATATTTAAATTACATATATGTATAATATATAATTTGAAATTATATATAGTAATAATACAATATATATTATTCAAATATTTAATTTATATATATATATATATATATATATATATATATATATATCTCAAATGGAACATTTGAAAGGGAATACATATACATGTGTATGGTTTGGGCAGGATTTGGTCATTGCTCAATTTGCCCTTTGAACCAAAATCTTATTTTATTGTTTAATGCTATACTTCACACTTTCTACTATTATGAAGTTACTAGAGGCCTGGTGCACAGATTCGTGCACATTGAAAGGAAATTAATTAGAAAGTGGCCAGTGGGGCAGGACTGGGCAAGACAGACCGGACACGCCAAGGAGCCAACCTCCCGCAGTCCCTCCCTGGCCAGCCGCACCTGGGGCGGCGCCATGGCTCAAAGGGTATCTGTGGAGTGAGCGGAATCTGTCTGGCAGGTGGGGTCCCTCGGCCTGGCCTGTGGAGATGGGGCCAAAACCGGCAGTCCAACATCCCTGAGGCATCCCCGAGTGTGAGAGGGCACTCTGCAAAGTTGCTGTTGCTGGCAGCTCCTGTGTTGAGCCCCTGGTGGTCAGTGCATGTCATAGCTACCAGTCGGAACGTCTGTTCCCTGGTGGTCATTGCGCATTATAGCTACTGGTCAGACAGTCGGATGGTCACTTAGGCTTTTATATATATAGATTCAAAAGTAAGATCTTGCTCTCTTCACTGACATGAAAAGATTACCATGAAAATATCTGAATAAAAATAGCTACAGAATAGTAGGTTTGTAATAAGAAATAATAATCTCTTTCTGTCTCTTTCACTATCTTCCTAGTCCTCTCTCCTCCACCTGCCCCCCTTGGTTTATAAAAATATCTTGAAGAAAGCACACCAAATATTTAAGTGTTGTGGTGGAGGAAATTGTGTCCCATTCACTTTTGTATGTTGAAGCCCTAACTCCCAATGTGATGGTTGGGGTGGGGCCTTTGAGAGGTAATTAGGGTGAGAAGAGGTCATTATAATGGGGCCCTCATATGGGATTAATGCCCTTACAGCAGAGGGCTTGCTTGGCACTTTCCTTACTATGTGAGGACATAGCAAGAAGATGGCTCTCTACAAGCCATGAAGAGAGGCCCCACAGGAAATGACCATGCTGACATCTGAATCTGGACTTTAATCTGGGCATTTTGTTACAGCAGCTTGAGCTGACTGAGACAAATGTGTAACTTCTAGCTGATATGAACAGATGTTGAGGTAAGACAATTTTCAAGTTTAACTTTACACATTTCTATTTTGTTTGATTCTTCCTTCAAAAAGCATAAACTTCTTTTATAATGAAAATAAAAAGGATACCACAACCCATTAGCCTTGTAAAAGGTGCCATTAGAAGTCTGAAAATGCTGTTCTGAGTGGTGGTAAAGGGATGAACAAGAGACTTAAGTCCCCACCCTCTAGGATACTGGTCAGCATTCTGTAGCAATGGAAGCTTGGAAATAGCAAGGTGGGCAGAAGTCCACCAAACCATCTCTCTCAGGCTGATGGGAAATAGACCATCGTTGGAGGAATGAGGCTCAAGTATCAGATGAGTGAATGATACAGGGAAGGTGCCACAGGATAAACGTCTTTGTGGTCAGACACTTATAAAGACAGCCCCCTGCGGGGAAGGATGTGATGGCCACATCCCTTCATGTCATACTGCTTCTGCCCACACCCTGGCTGCCCCACCCAATCATTGGACCTATCCTCTAGTGGGTGGAGTTAAACCACATTAAAAAGTTGCACCCATGAGTATTATTTTTTTGATACTCTCTCTATATTGGCTCTGTGTGGTAATGTTTCTTCTCTCAGTGGCTGAGTCCACGGGGCTGTGATGGTAATGAAGGGGTTCAGGCCCATTGGGACGTAGGCAGAATTCCCTCCTGTGTTTCTGGAACAAACCCCTGAAGGTGCTGTGACACTCCTCCTCCCCCATGTGGAGGCTGGATTCAGCGGGAGAGACTGGGGACCCCTCTTAGGTCTTGAGGTTTCCTTAGCAAATGACTAAACTGGGTTCTACCAGATGCCTTAAATAATGCATTACTGGGTTGGACAAATTATTGTTGTAATTATTATTATTATTATTATTGATATTGTTTTCATTTAGTTACTCTTTCTTAAGAACACCTTCCCTGAGAACTGCATGGCAAAGAATGTGGGCAGGATTGGGCATATTTGGTCCCTTGCTCTGAGACTATCTAATATTAAAATGTCACCACAACCCTAAGAAAGATTGGGAATTTGGTAGCTTGTGGATGAAATGAGACTGTTGTTAAATATCAAATGGTTTGGGGAAATTATTCTGACTTATACTCTATGTATTAAGTACTTTGGGTGTTGATGTGATAGTGGGCTGACATGGGTGTTATGTTATTTGGGTATGAATATTTTTAAAACCAGATTGTTACCTTTTATATGTCCCATGGCAATACAAGAATTGAAACAAATGAGTCCAAGGATTTTTGTTGATTGGTTGATGTAGACCTCACCTACTTACAGAATATTTGAAATTGTTCTTTACCGCCTTGATCTTGGGGAATCTTGATTCTGCTTGGCATAATCTCAAAATGTATTCCTGGAACAAATACTCAAATATGCTCTGAATCTGCAACAGTGAAAATTAGCTCTTCAATTACTTTCTCAGTAGCAAAACCATCCACACATCCATTTCCTTTACATCATCAGTGCAAGAATGCTGCAGCAGCATAAAAATGCTGACAACAGAAGTCTTCATGTTTCTTTTTTCTGCTTTGCTTCTCAAGTTTTCACTGGGAACACTTAGAGTGTCAAAAATAATTACTGTAATGTTAGTCACCTGATATGGAAAGTCTGACAAATACCATTTTCTGATTTAGATGCAGTAATTTCTGAAGTGTTGGGATCAGAAAGGAATTCTTGTTAATTCTATTCTCAACTGCTCTGCTTCCCTGGGCTTAGCCAAGATTATTCCCATTTCTTCCTGAAAAATCTGACTCAAAGCTGCTTTCTTACAGGCAGTCTATCCAGAGTAACTCTTCTACTTAAACAATCTTCTCTTAATATTTACATTGTGCATTTGTGTTATATCAATGGAAACCATTAAAGGTTTTGAGAAGGGAAGATGTATGGTAAGAGTTACATTTTAGAAAGATTACTCTTGCCATAGGATAGAGTTTAAGGGGGGTGAAACTTGTCAGTGAACTGGGGTGTTGGCAGTGGATGCAACAAGGACATGGAAGAAAGATGGTTTGGAAACAGACAATGACAATTGACAATGATTTAGGCTAAGATGATGACAAGGTTTTGAGCCTATGCCATGGGGAAGATGTGGTGCCATTAACCAAGATGGACTATAAAGTAGAAAAGCAGATCCATAGGTCCGTGTGGAGGGAGGAGATACCTGGTGAGATCTATTTTGAGATGTCTGCAGAGAGAAGACATTTGCATAGCTTTTCAATAGAAATTGGAGATTTCAGGGTAGTTTGGGAGAGGAGTTGAAACTGGAGACATAGGTGTAGCAGATATCTGTGTTTGCTGTGTGTGTGTGTGTGTATGTGTGTGTGTGTGTGTGTACACAAATCTGAGACTACAAGAAAAGTGACTTAAGTGAAAAGAAAAAGAACCTTGGGAATTCTTACATTGAGAGGGTTGTGGATAAGGAAAGAAGGGTATTGGCAAGGAGGCCTCGGAGAAGGAGGAGGGAATGTAGAGCCTTGTCTTAGAAGCAGAGTGTTATAGTGAATTTATCCATTCAATTCAATTTAATAAACATTTACTGAACGACTAAAAGGACACACTGTTGGGCTCTAGAAGCACAAAAGTGGTCCTTGCTTTTGAGGAACTTCAAAGAGAGATGGAGAGATGGACATTTATCAGGTTAAACCTACGAAATGGCAACATTCTACCATTTATGACCCACAAAAATGTCAATTCCATATGCATCAACGTAATGTAATTTAGGACAAATACAACTATTGTCTTCTCCGAGTTTTTATCAGTGTCATTTGTATTCACAGAGGAAAGATTTCAGATTGAAAGGCACGTCCTAGAAGACCTGACATATGCACATTCTCCTGAATGATTTTAAAAAACTGCTCAGATCTAAGGACCTTGTGAAGTGTCATCTTTAACTGAAGGCTGACTTGCTTTATTGTTATAAAGCCAATACTTACTTTTCATTTATGTCCAGTGATAAGAAAATGTTAGCGTTTCTCTCCTAATGATCCAGCAAACATCCTGAGATCATTCTGTAATCCTGATTAGGCCAACTGGGTCCCACAGTCTCCCTAAATCAGAGTCAGGGGATTCCCTGCGTGGATAGGCTCAGTCAGGAATATTGTCCATTCGTGAACTGGAGGAGTCAACTCCACACAAACGCACAGCTGCTGTCCCACCGGGAATGGATGAGATGGAGATTGAGAAGGCAACTAGCCAGGTCAGTTTAGAGTTTAAGCAACAGGGAGACAATTCAGCTTTAGCAAGATTGCTTTGCAGGATTGAAGCTGTAAATGTCAGAGGGTAGTGTTGGAGACAGACCAGTCAGGCAATTGAAGGAATCCTGGCAAGGAGAGATGAGGGCATGGATGGCAGTGGGGGCAGATGAGGGCATGGATGGCAGTGAATATAGAGTGGATGGACTGCTACAATTTACTATAAGAATGGAGCTACTAGAACTTGGGGACCACCTTGATGAGGAAGGTGAGGGAGATGAGATTAAGGTAAGAACAACTCTCACATTTCGTGCGCGATTGATAGTGCAAATGGTGGTAGTACAGGCTGAAGACTTTTATGTTTTGGTGGAAAGATGACTATGTTTATGGGTGTTTTTTTATTTATTTTTACTTTTTCCCTTTGGTTGAAATGATGGGAATATGAAAGTGGAGACTGTCATTGTGAGAGAGATTAATGGTTTTGGACCTAGAAGAGCTGAAAGTGCAGACTTAGGCCGACAGTGTAGTGCTAAATGCATGTGGGTGGCTGAGGTGCTCCTGGGTAAAGCTGCAGTGAGGGGAGCAGGGAGAGGGTTAGGTTAGGGGAGGCAATGAAGATGGGAAGTGCAGCTCCACAGGGCGTCTGTCTGGGCACTGGCTTTAAAGTCACTTCTACCTGAGGAGGAGTTTGGGCCCTGCCACTCAGGAGCTCTGTGATAACGGCAGCCTCTTCAACCATTGTTTCTTTAACTGCAAAGTGGGGATGATGATAATACTGATGCTCTCCTAGGCCTCTTTTGCTGATGACCCAAGGAAGAGTATATGCAGAGCTTTCCTGGTGCCCGACACAAAGGAATTTGCAGAAACACTCTGTTTTGCCTAATGTGGAGAGCAGCTACAGGGTTTGGACAGGTTCAAGCCTCGGACTAATGAGAGGGCACAGTCCTTTCGTGGCCACATGCAAGTCCCAGCTTGGAGGGCAGAGCCCTCCCAGCACAGTTATAGCCAACAGCTATAGTTGTAAGCTTGAACCTATGGTCCAAACACGTGGCCCCACGTGCCTGAGTGATGTGGGCTTGATAGAGTTCAGGTGCATTAATTGAGTAGGATCAAAACCCATGAGAATGTTGTAAACATCTTGACCACACCCTTACATTGCCTCGTGGAATCTGGCTATACAATAAAGACACGGCTTGTAGTCTGTGGCACTGTCTCTCCATTAGAGAAGCAGCGTCCCACCCAGACCCAGCTTTCTTCTCTTGTCTGTCTTTTCTCAATCCTTCACCACCCCCTCTCAGGGCCACTGAACCTGGCTGAGCTGGTGTGGCACATAGGGCGCCCTGGGGCTGAGTATGCCATGGCTGTGCCGGCTCACCACAGCCTAAGATATCTTTTTCATTTAAAATTCGAACTTCAGAATCAAGATGAAATCAGCTGCTGAGGTAGGTCAGCGCCTGTTCTTGTCGTCATGGTTACAGCGGAGAGGAGCAGGGACCCAGAGGCAGTCGGAGGAACGCAGCCACGGTCCAGGTCAGCTTTGAGATCTCGGGCAAGTTCTCCCAGGCTTTCCCTCTGTGAAGGGATAATCAGTTGTCACATACACTTCATAGGGATGTGTACACAAGGACACATGTAAAATGCTTCACAGAGTTCCTGGCACAGTTAGGCAGGAGTAACCAGAGGCCCAGGAAGAGAAAACTGTGAAAATCTAGACCAGCCGTGGGCAAACTACGGCCCGCGGGCCGGATCCGGCCCATTTGAAATGAATAAAACTAAAAAAAAAAGACCGTACCCTTTTATGTAATGATGTTTACTTTGAATTTATATTAGTTCACACAAACACTCCATCCATGCTTTTGTTCCGGCCCTCCGGTCCAGTTTAAGAACCCATTGTGGCCCTCGAGTCAAAAAGTTTGCCCACCCCTGATCTAGACCTTGCTCTTTGGAACGGCATGAAGAGCCTCCTGGATTTGGCACAGGATGAGGCTGTGACTGGGAAGAGCAGTTCTGGAGGCCCATGGGGTGGAACTGACAGTGGGAGGGCGGCAGGTACATCAAGGAGGGAACTCGGGGACACCATGGCCTTCAAGTGCAAAGAGAAGGAAAGAGGTGATAACTGAGGGTCTATAGCAGTGGTCTCAAACCTTGGCTGCACATTAGATCACCTGGGAATCTTTTTAAAATCCTGACTTCTGGGCCTCATCCTCGGAAATTCTGTTCTTGTTACTATGGTGGGGGCCTCACCCCATAACAAAGAAACAGAATTTCTGGAGGATGAGGCCCAGAAATCAGGATTTTAAAAAGATTCCCAGGTGATTCTAATGTGCAGCCAAGGTTGAGAACCACTGGTCTATAGGGTTCTGAATTTTTATTTATCAGTTGGTTGGTTTTGGTTTCATTTTAACACGGAAATAGGTCCATTTCTAGATTTCTCCGTGTGTTTCTAAGGTATCCTTTCACCTCGGATCTTATGAAAGGTTATAGAAAATACTGGTCATCCATTACTTAGAATGAAGGCCCCTTCTCTTCTTGCAGTTTAAATAAGACAGGCCTGTTTGGATATAAAGACTGTTCTTTTTTAATCAAGATAAATGGTCTGAAACTGTTAGAAATACTTAGTGTTCTTTTTTTCTCTAAATCACAGTCTGTTTAAGATCAACTTAATCAGACAGGACAAGGAAATTGCACTGTGTTTGGAAACGGACAAAAAGATAAAGAGAGCCCAGTGCTTTTCCTGCTCTCAGCAGCCTTTCCGTTCTGCTCTGTGCAAATCCCCTGTGCTCGGCCGATGCCCCCCACCCCTCCACCCTCACCACACACACATCATGACAACCACAGAACTAAAGGCCACGCCTCAGTTTTCCAGTGAGGAAGCTGAGGCCATTTCTCCAATATCATGTCATGTCATTAGCCAGTAACCGATGGGACCCGGTACTTAGGGCTCTTGGGTCTCCGTTCAGGTAAATGACATTTATCTCCATTTCTCCCCAGCTCTCTGTGAACCCAGACTTCAGTTTTCCTTCTCTTCCCCATACCCCCATAGTATGTGGTGCACACCTATGTTCTTAGAATATATTTATTCCACATTATTATGATTTGAGTACATCAAGGAATGAATTGCTAAGTAAATGATCAATCTGGCCGAAACCGGTTTGGCTCAGTGGATAGAGCGTCGGCCTGCGGACTGAAAGGTCCCGGGTTCGATTCCGGTCAAGGGCATGTACCTGGGTTGCGGGCACATCTCCAGTAGGAGATGTGCAGGAGGCAGCTGATCGATGTTTCTCTCTCATCGATGTTTCTAACTCTCTATCTCTCTCCCTTCCTCTCTGTAAAAAATCAATAAAATATATTTTAAAAAAATGATCAATCTGACTTATATCAATTTTCCTTACAGAGATTTATGAAATAACATACAGATTTGGGATACCTTCTGAGCTCTCACTGCAGCCCGCCCCACGCCTCCCCCAGCCCACCCACATCTCACTGCGCATGTCTCGGGAGCACGTGCACTTCTGGCATGGTGGGCAATTTCTCCGGGAAGTGAGATTATTTTCATGGATCTCAAAGGATCTGGGACATGTCCATGGTGTACTTAACCTTGGGTTTAATTTGTGGTTTTACGATTTTGCCACAAGTTATCATTTCAAAACCCTGCCCCGAATTAGAGGCTAACATCCCAATTCAGCTGGTAATCCAGCAGATAAATCATTGGGGAATCCACACTGTATGGATGGTCACATACACCACCACCCATCCTAGCAGAACTCTGGGTGCCTTTCGGAGCTGCAGGGAGTACCACCTCAGACTGGCTGCTCCAGAATGGAAGACAGTGATGAATTGAAGAGCCATGGATTTGGCTCCTTAGACTCCTTCCATGGTTAAAATTACAGGAAGTTGGACCTTTTCCCAAATGAGTAGAATAACATTTTACAGTATTCATCACCCTTTTGGCTATTGACCACCTCCCTTCCGTTTATACCCAAGCATCATTGATACCTCCAATAGTCTCATCTCCTTGTCCCGCCCCAGCCATCCTGCAGGGATAGCCCATCCCCACCACGTCTTACCGCCTCAGCGTTTACCAAATTCCATTATTAGAACCTACGCTCTTTTTATTTTATTTTTTTTATTTTATTTATTTATTTATTTATTTTTATTCTTTTTTAAAAAAATATTATAATAAGTATTACAAAGGGTATTACATATGTGTCCTTCCCCCAACCCCCGCCCTTGACAATCCCCTGCCCTCCCTTACCCCCCAGTGTCTTATGTCCATTAGTTATGCTTATATGCATGCATACAAGTCCTTCGGTTGATCTCTTACTCCCCTCCCTTCTGCTTCCCAACCCTCTCTGGCCTTCCCACTGCAGTTTGACAATCAGTTTGAGGCAGCTCTGCCTCTGTATCTATTATTGTAGAACCTACGCTCTTGTGTCTTCCCCTGTTGAATAATTAAGATGAGTCGTACCCTGAAAAATTAAAAACAAATGAAAAAGATCAACCATTAAGTCAAAAAGCCATTGGTAAGCAACTCAGGTACACATTTGCATGGTGAGGTTACCCACACTTGAGAAGATAACCAAAGTCGTGGGTTAAGAAGAAGGGAAAGGAGAGGGAGGAAGAGAGACTAAGAGGACAGGAGCGGTGACACTGATCAGCTTAAACTCACAAGAGCAGCTGGGATGCCCTCGTTGCTTCCTTTGAGGATTGCCAAGAAAAGAGCAAAGAGAATACAAGACTTGCTTGCAAATATCATAGTAGCCGCACTGCCTTGGGAGAATCTTGCCTCCCTCCTGTTTTTCTCCACCAGGGAGGAGTGCTTTCTCTCAGATCTCTGTTTCTGTGTGTATGTGTCCCCACCAGACGTAAACGCGTCTGCACCATGATTGCACGCCAGGGGAGAGGCTGCCAAGGACCGGAGCTCCTGCAGGCAGAGGCTCCTAGGAACACCTCTGCTCCTACAGGCCCCTTCACACCTGCTCTCAGGTCTTTTACCTGATGCTCTTTCCTATGTTCTCCCATCCTTTGCTGTATTGATCAGGATTCTTTCAGTTTCACCTGATAGAAACCCAAGTTAGTCTAAGCCAAAAGGAATTAACCGCCTCCTGTAACTACAAAGTCCATGTGTCAGTTTGGTTTTAGGCATGGATGGATTTAAGTTTTAAATAAACAACATTATCATGTTCCTCCCTCCCTGCCTCTCCATTTCATGGGTCTGCTTTCACCTGCATTGGCTCGATTCTCTTATAGGCTCTCTCCATGTGATGCAACTTTCCAAGGCTTATAAGGTTATTATATTTCATTTCTCAGAAGGATTGATAACCTTCCCAATTTCCATAACCTATGTCCGTTTCTGCAAAATGATTCTAATTGGCCGTAGCTGGACCACATGCCTCTCCTGGGACAGTCTGTATCCAGGCGAGTGGGATATGTATGCTTACTATCCTCAGCCACGTATGTATCACTAGGGCAGAAGGTACTAGCACCTAGACCAGGGGTGGGCAAACTTTTTGACTCGAGGGCCACAATGGGTTCTTAAACTGGACCGGAGGGCCGGAACAAAAGCATGGATGGAGTGTTTGTGTGAACTAATATAAATTCAAAGTAAACATCATTACATAAAAGGGTATGGTCTTTTTTTTTTTTTAGTTTTATTCATTTCAAATGGGCCGGATCCGGCCCGTGGGCCGTAGTTTGCCCATGGCTGACCTAGACTGATAGTTCTGGAATTGCACGGTGAGGAGCAGAGCAGTTTCCAAAACGATGTGTTATGGGCCAGACAAAACAGCAACAGTTGGCTGCTACAACTGCTATACCTAAAATAATCATACAAATCAACTCAGTAACTCTGTGGAAACTAAACAAAAGGGTATGATATAACAAAGGGTATGATGTAATAAAAATATTCTATTAGTGGTGGGTGTCCTTGTTCTTCTTGATTTCTAAAGTGATACTCTAACAGAGAAGGTAGAATTTGTTTTGCTTGTCATTGTATTCTTATTACCTGGCACACAGTAGGTGCTTAATATAGTTTCTTTATAATGGACTATCAAGTGAAGTGAAATTTAAAACAATAAGACAGTCAGTACTAAGTCACAAGGGCAAGTAGCAATAAAAGGTGGAATGACTTTTCTTATCACAGGAAGAACCACTTTAGTGAGCCCTCCCAGTCATGAAATCATAAGGCAGTAGGTGCCTATAGAAGAGGGGGATGGATGTACTCAGTGGTACGTGTTTAACAACTGAATCTCCAAGGAAAAACAATAATCCTGGCATGTAGCAATGGCTAATTTCTATTGTGTTAATACTCCCACCATGGTTGACTTCAAGCTCTCAACACGAGTCACTGAAGGCAGAGTTGGGAACAGAGATGCACACTTGGTTCTCGGGCGCCCATGCGAGCTGGCTCTGGCCCAGCCCTGAATGTAGCCCACTATATGCACCACTTGGGCTCTGGCAGGTTTGCAGAGAGCAAAGACATCACCGCAGTGGACACACATTCTTTCAGTGGCAAGGTAGAGCAATGCACACCCGAAGCTTCCAACAGCAGCTAAGTGCTAATGGAATGGGTCCGTCAGCATAAGCTGTTGTGCTGTGGGAACAAGCAGTGCTGATGTTTCAGTGGCTTCACACAAAACAAGGTCATTTCTCACCTCCTCTGTGTGTCTCTCAGACTGATGGAGTTTTTTTCTTGGTATCTGCCCTCATCCTTGCAGAGGCAGAAAAGGATGTGGCAAATCACACATGAGACATTGCTTTGCTCTCATTTCATTGGCTACATTTAACCCCAAATTGGCAGAGTAGTGTAATCCTAGTATGTGCCCAGAAGATGGCGCTGCAAACAGTACTAACAATAACCACAGTTGCTGATTGAAAATTCTAAGTATCTCTCTTAGCCTTTGGAAGAAAAAACAGACTTGTTTGATGTTTGAACCGAATAAGCCCCCAGAATCCTGAAAATTCAATTGGAGGAGGACTAAAAGAGATACCAAATCTCCTGGATTATAGGGGAAACCTCTAGCAATTAAATAAGCTACTGTATACCCAGTGCAAAATGTGAAGATAGGTGCTAGTTTCGGGATAAAATGTAATAAGTTAAGTACATGTTGAATGAATGAATGAATGAATGAATGATGAGTAAAAGAAACTTCACTCAAATGGAATTATAAACATCTTTTGTGATTCCTCTTGGATATTTTTTTCCGTGGCGATCCCATCCCTTTCATTGAATTGCTTTATTACTGTAGATGAGAATAATAATTTACCCTTCTCCTTGAAAAGAAGACCACATAATCAGATTTGTCCCTCTCCCAGTAGGTTTTATAAATGGAATTGAAAGATTTATATTTTTTAATAAATGGGAGCCAAATGCTGAATGGGAGTCATTCAAGCACGAGATCCAATAACGTTTTAAAAACAGATTTTAGCTCAGAGCATAGAAGTTTACAGATCAAGAAACTCTTTTATCCTAATTTGTTAACTTGTACTTTAAAAACTCCAGAAGCAAAGCATTCTTTGAGCAGAATGAGATACAAAAAAGAGACATCCAAGGAAGTGCAGAAAGTCTCTTTTCTACCTTGCCCAGCCCCGAGGTATCCAGTATAAATAGTGAGAGGCGGCTCCTTCCACACCATTTCTGTACTAATAAACATCTGTAAACATCGCTACACAGCACACATTCACATATAGGATGTGTCCTCCTTCCCTTCCTTCTTTCTTTTCCTTTCTTCTTCCAAAAGGAGATCTCAGTATACACATTACTCGAATTTAATATTTTAGGAACGTCTTTTTAGGTTAAAGTTCTCCAAACTGTGCATTTAACCATTTGTGTTCATAAAATCAACTTATGGGATCCTGATCAATAAAATATTAATTACCAAATAACTCTGAACGTGGTAAGAATAAATATTGTCTTATGAGAATTTTGTCAGATGTGTATACATAGTTCCTCATCTATAACATGGGGATGCTGATAGTGTCTAACTCATGGAGAATTGATGGAATTAAATGAGCTACTATATATAAAGTGCTTAGCACGTAGGCTGGCCCCTCATAAGTACGTTATAGGTATGTCATCATCATCATCATCTTCACTAGTGCATTCTTTTTCTAATAGGAGAGTGGAAAAAAGCATGCTATTTGCATTTTGATTTTCATTTGTCTATTTACTAGTGAGATTGATCCTCTTTTCATGTTTACTGTCCCTTTGCAGATTCCCTTGCATAAATTTCCTACTTATTGTTCCATGCTCATTTTCTGTTGTTTATTTGATTTAAAATAATTATTTTATCTTTCTTTGTAAAACAGAGATATTAACTCTTGACTCACAGATATTGACAATTTTTAAAATCTATCATAGGCTTCTTGACTTTATTTATGGTGTTTTTCACCATTTAGACATTGTTGATTACTTTTTAAATGACTTTTGAGTTTCTTTCTTGCTTCATAAGTACTTTCTCACCCAAAGGCTAGAAAAATATTCCCTTGAATTTTGCCCCAATAATCATATTCCTCTACTTTTGTAAATTAGATCATTAATCCATCTGAAGTTCATTTTTGTCTGTAGCCTGAAGTAAGGGACTAACATTGCTTTGTTCCAGATGAATAGCCAATTACTCCAGTCTCATTTATAAAATAAACAATTCTTTCATGACTGAATAAAAAAAACAAAAACACCTTTATCATATATTAAGTTCCTATTTTTACTTGAATCTATTTCTGGGCTCTTCCACTGATTTCTTTGACCAGTTTTGTGCCAGTATATACTATTTTGATCGTACCAGTTCATATATGGTACTCTCTTACTCTTTTTTCCTACATTAGCTTAGCAGTTTTACAAATTGGCTTTTAAATGTAAAATATTGAATCATGTTGTTCATTCATTAAATAACTCTATGATTTAAATAAGAAGTTAATTTATATTGAGGATTGCCTTTTTGTGATAATTTTCCATTCATGTATTTAGATGCTATTTTATATTTTTCATTGTATTCTTCACATAGACTTTTTGTTAAATTGATTCCTTAGCAATTTAAAGTTTCTAATGTGATAATTAAGGGAATTTTTAAAACTTCTTTTTTCATTCTAAATGACTCCTGCTATACAAAGACGATTTTTGCATCTTTGTGTATTTATTAAACTTAAAAAATACACAAATTTCCTCCTTAATTCCAATCATTTTAAAAATATATATTACTATATTTTCTTGGGTGTTCTAGTCATATGATTATATAATCTATAATAAAGATAATTTGTTCAACATTTCCAAATTTAAACCACTCCTTTTATTTTCTTCTATTGTTGCATACACTAAAATCACCAAAATAATCTTGAATACAAATGATACTTGAAGACATCCCCATTTTTTTTCTGGATTTAATGAGATTGCTTACTATTTTACATTTATTATAATGTTTGATTGTCGGCTTTGATAATAGAATTTATCATGCTCAGCCACTTCTGTTTATTTCAGTAGTAGTTGTGATTGTTAAAATTTATCAAATGCCTTTTTACTATTTATATATTTAATTTGCTATTGTAATAATTTTATGAATAAATTTTTTAATATTGATCAATCTTGCATTCCTGGAACAAATGACTACTTATTTTGAATGCCAAGAGGGAAAAAAACAGTAAAAGAAAAGAGGAAAAAAAAAGCTATTTGTAGGTTAATGTTTTTGCAGAGAAAGAAAATAGGCACCAAAACACTAAGGGTGGTATTGTTACTAAGGTTTCGATTTATCAGGAGAGGAAAGAAAAGAAAAGGGAAGAAAAGAGAAGAAAAGAAACCTCTAAGAATGTGAAACAAACAAAACCAAAACAAAAGCTTGTTTCCAAATAGGCCTAATTACTTTTTTGGCGAGGTCCCAAGGGGAGTTACGTCTTCTGATCACTGAGTAGATGAGTGTAAACTGTTTTCCATCTGGTGGACACAGGTTTTGCCATAATATTTGTGTAGAAATATTGGCGTGGTGGGATGTTGACTACAGATTTCCAGTATTTGAAAAGGGCTGGAAATATCATTTCTATACCTACTACAAAATAAATTAGTTCTTTGTCTCTTCCAGTGCCCATATTTAATTGGTTATTAAGTAGAGTTATTTCTAAATCCCCAAAATATCTCAAAGCTGACCTTTTCTCTTTCCCCAGAGCCACTGCTTTAGGTCAGTGCTCATAATTTCCCCCACAAGGAGGAAAAAAAAGCCAGCAAAGATTGAAAGAACTATCAACCTTGATGGAATGTTAGAATCACTGGGACAACCCAGACTCCAACCAGATAGTCTCACTAAATTGGTCTAGAGTAGGACCTAGCTAGTGTATTTTTAAAAGCACCTCAGCCCCAGGCAACCTCAAGAAGCAACTCAAAGAAACAATCTAACCTTACACCAAAGGAACTAGAAAAAGAACAACAAAGAAAGACCAATATGAGTAGAAGGAAGAAAATAATGAAGATCAGAGCAGAAATAAACAAAATAGAGTCCAGAAAACAACAAAAAAGATCAATATAACCAAGATAGATAAACCTTTAGCCAGACTCATAAGGAAAAGGGGGGAACCCAAATAAATAAAATAAAAAATTAAAGAGAGCCCAGCTAGCATGGCTCAATGGCTGAGCGTCAACCTATGATCCAGGAGTTCATGGTTTGATTCCCGGTCAGGGCACATGCCTGGGTTGCAAGCTCCATCCCCAGTATGGGGTGGGCAGGAGGCAGCCAATCAATGATTCTTTCTCATCATTGATGTTTCTATCTCTCTCTCCCTCTCCCTTCCTCTCTGAAATCAATAAAAATATATTTAACAAAAGAAATTAAAGAGAAATGACAACTGACCACACAGACATACAAAAGATTGTAAAAAATATTATAAACAATTGTTTGCCAACAAATTGGACATTCTAAAAGAAACAGGTAAATTCCTGGAAGCATACAATATTTCAAGACTGAATCAAGTTTGGGAATAGAGGGAACATACCTCAAATAATAAAGGCCACACATGCCCTAACCGGTTTGGCTCAGTGGATAGAGTGT
The DNA here is from genome assembly GCF_000147115.1 of Myotis lucifugus. Lineage (NCBI taxonomy): Eukaryota > Metazoa > Chordata > Mammalia > Chiroptera > Vespertilionidae > Myotis > Myotis lucifugus. The sequence goes on from NW_005871247.1 coordinate 555,972, forward strand.
TGGCCTGCGGACTGAGGAGTCCTGGGTTCCATTCCAGCCGGGGGCATGTACCTTGGTTGCAGGCACATCCCCAGTGGGGGGTGTGCAGGAGGCAGCTGATTGATGTTTCTCTCTCATTGATGTTTCTAACTCTCTATTCCCTCTCCCTTCCTCTCTGTAAAAAAATCAATAAAATATATTTTTAAAAAAATAAAGGCCACACATGACACCTACATCTTAGATCATACTCAATGGGATGTAAAAGGTAACTTGTATAAAGCATTTTTCTTAAGATCAAGAAGAAGACAAGGTTGTCCACCTTCACCACTTTTATTCAACTTAATATTAGAAGTCCTAGCCACAGCAATCATACAAGAAACAAAATAAAAGGCATCCAAACAGGGAAGGGAAAAGTAAAACTGTCATTATTTGCAGATGACTTGATACTATATAGAGATAATCCTAAAGATTCCACACACACACAAAAACAAAAAACAAACTTCTGGAACTGATAAGTTTGGTAAAATATCAGGTTACAAAATTAATATTTGGAAATTGGTTGCATTTTACACACCAACTAGTGGCCCAGTGCATGGATTTGTGCACATTGAAAGGAAATTAATTAGAAGAAATATTTTAATATTGCTATTTGCCCTTTCTCTATAATAGAAGTGTCAGATATGAAAGAAAATTGGTAAAATGTATATGAAAATAATAATAAATTGTTTAATAAATAAATAAACAATAACAACATGACATAACAACAACAAAGACATGATATAAAAATGACAAAACATGATATAAAACAACAAAAACATGATATAAAAACAACATTGATAAAAACAATGACTGATAAATTGATTAAACTTATTCTAATATCTCCCTGTATACCACATTAAGAGTAAAAACACTTTCAGAGTGCTTGACTAATTTCCCTTGTGATGAAGTATTTACAACTTTAACTTTAATGTCACACACTCTTTGAACTTGAGAGAAAGCAACATATAACTGACCATGTCCCAAAACAGGTTTAGATTGGCACCAGCTAGAGCTTTATATGTATTGCGCATGCGCGAGTCAACATTTATTTTTAAATTGCCAGTGCATGTCATATGTACCAGCCAGTTGGTCAGTCAGTGGGATGGTCGGATGGATGTATGGTTGGTCACTTAGCCTTTTATATAGATAGATAGATAGATAGATAGATAGATAGATAGATAGATAATGCATTATCAGAAAGAGAAAATAAGCAAACAATTCCACATAAAATTACATCAAAAAAATAAAATACCTAAGAAGAATGAGTCTAACCAAGGAGGTAAAATCCCATGTACTCAGAAAATTGTAAGACATTGAAGAAAGAAGATACAAGTAAATGGAAGCATATACTGTGCTCATGGATAGCAAGTATTAACATCCTTAAAATGTCTATACTACACAAAGCAATCTATATATAGATTCAATGCAACCCCTATTAATATACCAATGGTATTTTTCACAGAAGTAGAAAAAATAATCAAAAAAATTATGTGGAACACCAAAAAGCCCCAAATAGTCACAGGATTCTTGAAAAAAAAAAGTTGGAGGTATCACACTACCTGATATCACACAATACTACAGTTCTATTGTAATTAAAACCTCATGGTACAACATAAAAAAAGACACATAGATCAATGAAACAGAATAGGGACCCCAGCAATAAACTCATGCCTATGTGGTCAATTAACCTATGACAAAGGAGGCAAGACTATGCAATGGTGTAAAGACTGACTATTCAATAAATGATGTTGGGAAAATTGGGCAGATACATGCAAAAACTGAAACTAGACCACCTTTTTATACTATATACAAGAATAAACTCAAAATGGATTAAACAATTTAAATGTAGGACTCCAAACCATAGAACTCCTAAAAGAAAACATAGGCAGTAATCTCTGTGACATTTCTCATAGCAATATTTTTTATGATATAACTCCTCAGGCAAGGGAAACAAAAGAAAAAAATGAGAAAATAGGTTACATAAAACTAAAAAGTGTTTGCACAGCAAAGGAAACCATCAACAAAATAAAAAGATAATCTACTGAATGGATGAAGATATTCTCTGATGATACATCTGAGAAGGGGCTAGTATCTAAAATTTGTAATGAACTTATACAATTCAACATCAAAAACCCTCAAGCAATTCAACTTAAAAATAGTTTTAGGATCTGAAAAAAACATTTCTCCAAAGAGGACATACAGATAGATGGCCAATAGACATATGAATAGATGCTCAAAGTCACTAATCATCAGAGAGATGCAAGTTAAAAGCAAAATGAGATTATCACCTAACACCTGTCATAATGGTTATCATCAATAAATCGACAAACCACAAGTGTTGGGGAGAATGTGGAGAAAAGGGAACCCTAGTGCACTGTTGGTGAGAATGTAATTTGATACAGCTACTATGGAAAACAGTACTCAAAAAATTTAAAAAAAAATGACTCAAATTCCACTTCTGGATATATATCCAAAGAAACCCAAAACACTAATTCAAAAAAAAATTAAATATGCACCCCTATGTTTATTGCAGCATTATTTACAATAGGTAAGACATGGAAGCAACCCAAGTACCCATCAATAGATGATTGGATCAAGAAGTGGTATGTGTATACAATAGAATATTACTCCACCATACAAAAGAATGAAAGCTTACCATTTGTGACAGCATGGATGAACTTAGATGATATTATGCTAAGTGAAATAGGTCAGACAGAGATACAAATACCATATGATCTCACTTATATGTGGAATCTAAAAAGCAATATAAATGAACAAACAAAACAGAAACAGACTCATAGATACAGAGAACAAACTAAGGGATACCAGATGGGAGGGGGGTTCCTGGGCTGTGTGGAAGAGGTGAAGGGATTAAGAAGTACAAATTGGTAGTTACTACAAAGTAGCCACAGGGATGTAAAGTACAGCATAGGGAATATAGTCAATAATATTGTAATAATGGGGGATTCTTCATAAATTATATAATTGTATGACAACTATGCTGTACACCTGAAACTAATATAAAACAATATTGAATGTCAACTGATACTGAAAATTTTTAAAAATTAAGTTTAAAAATGGATAGTTAGGGGAAGCTAAGCCAGTAGTTCCTCCTGAGTGGAGAAACAGTATTTAATAAAAATGCAACTGTACTTCTCAAAAATAAAATAATCAAATAATGAAGTTGCTTTCTGGCTTTACCGTTTGCATCCGGCGCCTGCAATTCCAGAGGGGATGCCTGTCTGCACAGCTTGCTGCCACCTGCCTCCCTCCCTGTGCACTCCCTGCTCCACCTCTTATTCATGAGGTTCATAGTCTCAGACCGTATGTTGGTGCTTGTTAATGTTTGGTTCCAGCACATATTCTTTGTTTCCAGATTAACCTCCCAGCTACCTCTGCCATCGCCCCCCGGGGCACACCTGGGGCCCTATTTTTAGGATTTCTACTGTAAATTTCTGACACAAGCCGCTTCCTCCTTTGGAAAGCCTACAACAAAGGGGTCCTTCATTAGCATAATTGCTATAGCATAATCCCCCTTCCCCAGAACATTTATTCCCTATTCAGGCTCTGCAGGACAACAAGACCCAGCCCCAGTATGGTCAGGGATCTGAGCTCCTTTCCCAGTGGCCTGTTCTGGTCGCTCTGTCTGTTCACATCCCTCTCCAGGAAAGGGGATTCAGGAGACACCCTGAAGGGTTTAGAGGGCTGATTAGAAAGACTGTGATGTCACAGTGATCATGCAGAACTAGAGCTAAACCGATAGCAAAGCTAGAACTTGGCTTACAAAGAAGAGATTTGTGTCTTGTCTGGTTTTATCGCTAATCATGTTGTTTTCACTTTCTGCTGTGTAAATGGTGCCCCCTTACCCAACCAGGGGCCCCGTACAATCCTGAGCTGAGAATCCGTGTTTGATAACAGTGAGTCTAGGCTCTCATCTCTGTAAAGGCATTACCGGTGCAGGGTTCTTTCAAGGAGACCGTATCTCTTTAGAAGCATCATGTTTTATTAAGAAATCATGATCTGTGCTGTGATTTACAAGCGCGTAGGGATTATACAGCCTCAGATGTCAGGTTGCGGGATGTCCTTCACCAAAACACAGAAGCGCCCCCAGGGGGTGAGAAATGATGTTTCATCTGATAATGGTGCACAGGCCGGTTGTACCAGCTGCTTGTTGTTTATAATGCTTTCGTTCATGTTGAAAACAGTCCTTTGACTTCAGTGTAACTTAGGTGATGTTAAAAACAAAACACCACGCTTACATTCGAGGGTTAGCTGTACATTGGTATTGATCCATGCAACATTGATTCCTAACGCTGCAGTTTATTATTGCATAGAATTTCTAAAGTCCCAGCCTGAAATATTTGTAGTTCATTACTGTGCTTTCTTCCGTTGCAAGTGATAGAAAGATCAACTATGCAGGACAGAGAGTTTATTGGCAACATCTCTTAGTCCAGCAGTGGTTTCAGCCTCACGCATGGTCAGTTTCACGCACAGGTGATTTTAGCTTGATACATGGTTTGATCTAATAAAGTGGTCAAGACTTGATTCTCTTCTTGTGTTTTGGCTTTGGCAGGTTGCTTTTCTTCTCAGCCTGGGGCAGCGCAGCTCAGCCACACTGTGGGCAGGAGCGTGGGCTCCAGGGGAAGTGCACCCGGCTCCTAATCTTACTGCTTGGGTGACTACACAAGTTACTTCTATCTGCAAGCGTCAGTTTCCTCATCTGTGATAAGGGCTCCCGCTAAAATGTAGCTCTTCTGGTGGCTGTGAAGATTAAATCAGGTGATCTCTGTGAAGCACTCAGAGGCTCCTGGCACCTCGTCCTCTCTGTTAGCTGTTGTTGATGTTGTTATTGTCCTTCTAACTTCAAACTCCACTAGGAAAAGTATCTGCTTCTCTCCCAGAAGTTACAACAAAACACATTCCATCCTGCGACGCCTCCTTGACCACAGGGATTTGTTCCCGGGCATACAAGTTACCCAGCCGGTGCCATCAGAGTGAACCTTGGGATTTCTTCTTGGACCACAACCACAAAAACTCTTCCGCATTCTTTGAACAGTGCCTCGTGCTGACCTGCGGCTTGGAATGAATGGCTGCAGCTCTTTGGCTTCAACAAGAGAACCCAGCCTGGGGATGAAATTGTCAAATGTAACGGCCAAGTAGAGAAAATATCACCAGAAGGAAGCCAGAGCACCAAATAACATCAGGAGCTTCTGGATCAAACCATACCTGAAGGTCATATACCACTTCAGTTCTGTGGGCCTATTTGTCGAGTTCTTTATTACCTGCAATCAAAGGATTCTTACTGCTACAGGAAAACCACATAGTCTGTCAACGAAGAACATAAATACCGAAGTAAAACATCCTAAATCAAACCATCCATTATTATTTAATAAAAGGGCATTTTATTAGTAATAAAAGTAGAAATGATATATTTTGGGAATATAGAACAGTCCTTTAAATTGAGTATATTTGGCTTAGAAAATATTTCTAATATGTTGCAGACCAGAGAATAAACATATTGTAAATTTTACTGGTTCATGAACCAGCTTTTAGGGACCAATCAGATAATACACACAAAATGCTTATCTCAAGGCTTGTCACACACAGTAGGGGCTGAACCTGGCAGCTGCATATGCTTCAAGGAGGCATGGGGAAGTTCAGCTATGGTCTTTATGCAGGGGACAGGAGGCATCAGTCACTCTTATTTTTGTATTCCCCAAAGAACCTAGCACATAGAGGCACTTAATCAGTATCTGTTGAATGAGTGAATGACCTTCCGTTGAGGATTATGAAGAGTCTCTAGAACTGTGAAAAGACAACAAATAAAAGGAGAGAGCAGTAGTCATTCTCAAGGTGGTGGCAGCAGCTGGGTGTTTCCTGGAATCCTGGGACAGAGAACAAGGGCCCTGGCGCCTTGCCCATCACATACCATCCTGACCTGTATGCACATGAAGGAGTGGTAGGATGAGGACAGACACATGGTGGAAAGGTTACCTAGCTCCTTTGCAAGGATTTCCTTCTTTGGTTTTGGTCTCTAAATCCTGCATTGCAAACCCCTCCCTCTTTGGAAATGAAGCACCTCAGAGTGCGAACACTAGTAGAGCTGTGCCACGGCAGCTGTCACTGGCTTGCCAACCCCCTTCTGAGCACCTCCTCCCAACTTCATCCCAGGGGCATCACATGGGTAATTTACAGCAACTTCTGGGAGGGTATTTACACTGCAGGACTTGGCCAATGTCACAACCATGGCCTTCCCCCACCAGGGAGCCAATTGTTAAACATTTACCAAAGTCTCATTGATTAAAACAAGCAGTAAATATATCTCATTTAAAAAACAAACAAACAAACTTTCCTTGAGATGGAAGGGAATCAGTTTGCCACCTCAAAATGTGCTTTTTGGGATATTGATTATTTGAAGCTGGTTATTTTTTTTTTTAAGATTAAAGAAAAACTTTGACCTTCCCTTAACTGCCTAAAAGGCATTTAGATGGAGGACCTGCTCCAAGGAGGGAGATATCACCACAGGTAACTACAGAACAGTGGGAACTGGTGCTTGATAGACAGGGAGGACCTAGCAAGGCCCCTTGTTCAAAATCCTCTTAGTGTCGCATTGTTAAAGACAGCCCAGCCAACACTTACTGACGAAACATTTGCTTTTTCCTCTCCATGTGGATTGTCTTCCTGCCCTGTGAAGCCCCAAACCACACCCTCTTTGTCCTTAGCTCCAGAATGTCATGTACCAGTAAGCCTCAACAGCCCCATCTGTCCTTGAAAGTCATTTTCTAAGGCACTCCTGCATGTACATCTATAGTGAATTTTGGACATTTTTTCCTGTTAATCCTTTAGCTAATTGGGTTATTAGTGCAGTCAGAAGAACTTAGAAAGATGGGAGGAAAGTTATTCTTTATGCCCCCATAAGCCCAAATCCTCCTTCTTACAGTTAGTAGCCAATCACCTCCAAAGGGTTGTCTCACACATGCTGTCTCTTTGCTATTACACCACACACCCCGGCCATATTTATCCCTCTTCTCTCCACATTTTAGCTTCTGCACTAACAAACCACCTTGTTAGGGCCTTGGGGACCTTTATGTCTCTTAAGCAATGGGAACTTCTTTGTTTTTATTAACTATATGTTCTGAGATGCATTTGGCATTCTGCTTGGAAAATTTTGGTTCTTGGCTGCTATGATTCACAGATCTTCTATGAGGTAGTTCCTTTTTTTGATCCCTATGCTTGTTCCTCCTTCTTTACCAAACTTCTAAATGTTGGGGGTTCCTTGAGGCTTAGATGTGAGATTTCTTCTCATTTGAACACTCTCCTTGGTGAGCATCTCAATTCCTCGGTGTTTAGGTATGATCTTGACTGATGAAATCAACCTTCTCTCTAAAGCTCAGGCCTTTCTTATGGGTCCAAATTTGTTTATCCTTCTTGACTCATTCCTTAAAAAGGAAGCAGACAACCCTTGAACTTAGCATCGTCAAAATGAAATCCTTGCATTTCTTCCCCTTAAAGAAAACCATCCCATTCTGGACACAACACAAGTCTTCCAATGCACAGCCACAGGCTTTTCCATGTTCATGTGTGTTACCACTCATTTATCTAATTTGAAAGCATAGAAGTCATTTTTTATTGCTCCTTTTCCCTCTTAACTAATGCCCTGACTAATCTATTATCAAATCCCTTCCACTTTGTCTCCAACCCCCCTCTTTTCTCCCAGTCTCTTACTGCTACATTAGTTCTAGGTGACCATTGTTCCATCTAGATTTCCAGAATTCCCTCCTCCACTCCTCTGGTGATATTTCCTTTCTTTTAGTTCTTAACCATTCGGCACACTTCCTCTTACCTCTGTGCCTTTGCACATGCCATTCCTTTACCTGGAATGTTTGTTGCTCTGTTCTTCACCTGGTTAATCTTACTTATCTGTTCTACTACTCAGTTGAATTCCAGATTCCTCTGACTAAGGCTTTTCTTTTAGACTCCCTTCTAGCACAAAGTTCTTTACTTTGGAAACTTTTATCATAGTTGCATGTTAACATTTTTATGAATTAACAAATGACTGTCTTCCTCATAGACTGTGAGAATCAGGAGTCCAGGAGTGGTTCCTTGTTTTATCCCCAGTGCCTTGTGCAGCCCAGAGAAGACATTCTACACATAGTTGTTGAATGAATGAATAGAAATAGTATTAATAACACAAGGGTCAAGTTTAGGGGAAGAAGAGACTGCTGGGTCAGTGTGGTCAGAGGAGCTAGGTAACCCACAAATTTCAAGTCCTCTAAGGGCCTCCATTCACAGATGAGAGAGCTTGGCCACAAGGGATTATAATGAGTGGTCTGCTGTCAAAGTCTCACTCCCCAAGATCAGAGGGGTGCTCTCCATGTAAGCTCTGCATTGGGGTGGGGGTCATCTGCTCTACCAGTGAAATTTGGACAAAAAGCAACAAAAATCATTAGGTAGTCAGCACTCTAACATACAGGCTATAAGGCATATCTGCTCTTAATGTTATCTGAATCTAGATCTGGTATTTATAGTCTTGGTTTATTGCACCACAGCTTCTACCACCTCAACTGCATCCCCTAAATAGTATCTTATTATAAACTAGTAGCCCATCTCGTGATATTGCGCACAGTAGCCCACTCGGGAGCCGGTGGGAACCACAGCGCACTGCTGGGAGCCGAGCTGCTTCCACGGGAGCCAGGAGGGTCCCATGCCGATTCCGTGGGAGGTGGGAGGGACCCACACTGCTTCTATGGGAGGTGAGCCCACCATCTCCTCTCCGGGACTGTGCTCGGCCATGGAGGCTGCAGGCTGGTCCCCCTGCTCCCCAGAGGTCCTCTGCGGCCGGGGCATTGCTGCAGCGATGAAGCAAGCATTCCACCAGGCTGCTCACGCTGTCCACTCTCAGCAGCAGCCCCCCCAGGACTAGGGTACTCCAGCGAGGCTGAGGGGACTGGGCCCCGCTATCTTGTGGCTATGGGCACCGTCATCTTTGTGATGGAGTGATGGCTAATTTGCATATTACCCTTTTATTAGGTAGGATCAGTCATATTCCTGTTTACACCACCTCCTTCTGAACATCCCCCTCGAAATCATGGAGGATTCTGGGGAGTCAGTTCCAGAGCTTCTCTCAGCTGGAAGCGCCGCTCCGCCTAGATCTTCTCTTTAATGTGTCCATGGCAGCATTTGTCACATGGAGCATATTTCAACCTCGGAACCTTCTGATCAAGTTAGTACACTGGCTCAAAAGCACATCCAATTTTAAATCAACTGAGGTTTTCATAATACTTCAAGTTCTTTCCCTTCCCAGTCTCTTTTGAATTACATTTATATAACTTCCATATTCTTATGAGAAATAACTTATAAAAAGGCAAAAGAATAATCATAAAAAACTCTATCTGCCACAGGAGGATGGTAGGACTGGGACTTGAGATGCATTTGCATTGGGGTTAAGGAAAATCAATTAGATTTTCCTTAGTTGATTAGTAGATTTAAAAGAAATGTTTTCCATGAGACAAGAGATGTGACCAAATAAGGCACCCTCACAAAGCCGTTTGCTGGAGATCAGGAATACAATGATCTTCTGCAGTCCATTTTATTTGCCTAAAAATATTTAATATGCTAATAAGCTGTATTTTTGCCACCCCACCCCTATCAATCACTTTTCTAATTGTACCGTATTTTTTTCATGCAATTAAATGACAATTTTTGCTCTGGATTAGCCATTCATTGCATTAGCACAAATGAGTTGTTACAATAGCTACAAGTGTTGTATCAGCGGTGTTTTGTTCCTGAGCTCGCTATCCTGTGGTCACGCTTGGTGCTGCATTTTCACGGCCTTGGACACTCTCATCTGGCCCATCTGTGTCCCTCCCACTGCAACGCTGGCTGTCTCTGTCTGCACATGGCAGTGAGCTGGATGGGGACCGGACAAAGTGTTTCAGTCCATTCTGACTCTCTGGCTATGATGACTGGGCTCCAGGGAATTTTTTTTTAAATCTTTTATCCTTTCCCAAAAGGGGCATGTGGGGAGTTCTTTCCTAGTTCTGAATTAGAAAATATGACCTTTACTGGTAATGGTGAAACACTCCTTCTTTGCATGCTATGTATGTTCGAGAAGTGATAGGAAAAGATCAGGATGATAGGCACAGAATTTCGATACAAGTGCTTGTCACTGACTTAGTTTTGCACATAATATTGACTCACAGTGATGTCTGGTTCTCCAAGCTGAGAGGTCCATGGATGGCCTCCAACTGAGCTCCTTTGACAGATGGCAGCCAGTTCTTCCTGTTTTTGCAGAAAAGAAAGTGTGTCTTTTTTCAAAACGAGAAAAAGGTCTTTTAATTATTCATCAGCTATGTTAATAAACACCCTGAATCTCAGAACATTTGGACATACTGGAGACTGAGGAGATGTCTGTATACCATTATTCTTCACCTGTGTTGTTTTATTGTATTGACAATCTGGGAGGGGGGCCAGTTTTAAGTTCAATGGCATTGATAATGGGTTAGAACTGTAATGTCCAATGTGACAGCCACTGGCCACACCTGACTATTGAGCCCTTGAATTGTGGTTGGTCTCAATTGAGATGTGCTGTGAGTGTAAATACACACTGAGTATGAAAATGTAGTACAAAAGAGATTACATATTTTTAAAATAATTTCATATTGTTTACATGATGAAATGATAATATTTAGAGTCTATTGTATTAAGTAAAATAGCCTATTAAAGTGAATTTCACCTGTTTCTTTTTTTACTATTATTTTTACTTTATATTTTTTCTCTCTACTAGAAACTTAAGCATGACTTCAGTTGCATTTGTGGATCACATTCTATTTCTATTTGACAGAACAGAACTTCCTTAGCCATAGCCAAAAATGTGTTGCAATTAACCATTCACAGGACACTGCTGATCCAGGTTTGGAAAAACAGAGGCACAAAAGCAATGGGTATAACTTATCAGGCGATTCTGAAACAAGTTAGTAGATTCATAAAAGACACAATCAAGTGTGTTTACATAAAGCTTGTCAAACCCATTCCTCCCACAGCACACATATGCTCCTTTAAACACTGGAACGGATGGAGTGTGTAGGACAGAGGGTGTCTTTTTCTCTCCGTTTTCTCATGGCGCTGGTTCACACCTACCACACATAGAGACCCACAGAAGGGAGCGGGAAGTACTGCACTGCTGTGGAGGTGAGACACGCCCCGTTGATAACCAGGGAGCTGTGTCGCAGTGTCGCACCTCTAGTTCCAATGCCCAGGCTCATGCCTCCTTCTCGAATACCAGTCAAGCCTTTGCCTTTGCACCCATTTCTCAGCCATATCTCCAGGCTGGCCATGTGCTGGCCGAACAGGAGGTACATTCCGGAAACTCTCTGGCTTGGCTGCCAGGCCTGCCTCGTGTTCACCCAGGAACCTGGTGACACACCTTGAGCCTTGAATCCCTCACCGCCAACCACATCCTAGGCAATCCAGCTCAGCAGAGCCGAACCCTCACCGTGCAGGAGCACCTTGAGAGGAACAGAGGGTGAGCCACGTGCTGATGCTGGGGCTCCAGAGGCCTGTCAGTCACGGGCAAGGTCAGAGGCACGGGGCTGAGACGGTAGAGGTGGGATGTGGCCGGCCAGCGCTGGCAGAAGATATGGCATGTGTGGTCTTTATAGTTTCTATCTTGACAACACCTTGACAAAATCTTAACCAACAAAACTTCCATGAAGCAAATAAAACCGTGACTTATGCTTCACCATCAATAGGATGGATTTTTCAGATTAATAATGTTCCATTTCTTGCTGTTTTTGGATACTTTCAATTTTTCTTCCCTCCAGAGAGCCTCAGGATAATATAAGAATTTGAGAGGCAAATTGTGATGTGGGACTGGAGAGGACATAACCACCCATCCGCTAATCTCATGCTGTCATGGTAAAAGGATGAAGGCCTGATGCTGGAGGGGGCCAGAAACTCCACCAAGTAGATAAAGTAATTCAATGGCCACCCAAAGCCATTTGCTCCAACCTGAAGCACTTTGAGGGTGAGGCTGGGAGGCTGCGTTCTGGCCAGCTGGCCTCAGGGTGCTGGGGAGACCAGCTCATTGGCAGAGTGAGTGGCCCTCCGTGCCCCTGGGCTTCTCTCTAGCTCAGAGAACCACTCTTCAGGGGCCAACTCCTTTGGCTTCTTTTTCTAAGGTTGAGTCCCACAGACATGGTTTATCTGAAGAGGAAGCAAATTTGATATGAAAGCCTTTGAGAAAAAACAAATAGCGAGAATCAATGGTATCATTTTCTCAGAATCCCTTTTCCGAATGCAGCGCTGTCAGAAGAGTGGCAGTGGGGCCCTCCGCCCGGGGCCTCCGGTGTGGGCGTTCTTCTCCGCTCTGGGCCAGCAGCTGGGCTGCAGGGGGGACCTAGGCCATTCCAGGCCTTTCCATCAGGGCTACCCGGCTGAGCTAACGGAGCCTCAGGGACCATCTGACCTGATGTTCTCTCATATCCGAGGATAATGAGGAAACGGGTAGAGACATTCCTGAGTCTGAAGGCAGGAGTTTAGGATCTCGATCAAAGTTTATTCAAGAGAAATCAGGTTGGATGCTTCGGGGATGATCACTGCAGGAGGATGGACTGGGGAACTTTTACACCCACCGAGCAGCGTTTCTCTCTGCACTGGGCTCGGTGCTTAGGGCGACTTTACGCTGAAATGTGCACTTTGTTAAAATGACAATAGCTTCTCCACCTCGCTATGGAAAAGGTCAGAGGTGACTTTTTGCCTGTAAGTGCCACGCCCTGAGAAGGTGGCTCCTTCCTCTCTTCCTTCCTCTTCTTGCTGCTGGCTGTAGTCACCTTGTGCCTGTTCCTAAGTCACTGTCCTTACAGGTAACACATTCTCTGTTTCCTCCCTGTTCCTAGTTCAGTGTTTTCCCCCTGTTCCTAGTTCGGTGTCTCCCTCCATGAGGTGACTCCCAGTCCCTTCCTTTCAGAGCTACTTTTCCATCCGCTCCTTTTGCCCAGTTACCCTTGCATCTATGTGACCAGTTCACCTGAGTGGTTGGTGCTTTGATAAGGAAGCGAGTAGACCCGGCCTCTGCCTCCGGAGCTTCCCTTCCAGCGGAGAGCAGGACGGGGGGGCTCGGCTTTCCTGGCCCTTTGCAGCGACTCACCTTCGGGCTCCCTTTGCTCTTACTGAAAGGGGCTCCGGAGGGATGTACACTGCATGTTGTTTAACTCGCAGTGACCTCTCAGCCCAGGATGCCTCTGGCTTCACAGCCAGCTCCTGGCCTGGAGGAGGTCCGGTCTCCTCCGCATCTAAACAGGAGGCACCCCTCTTCCCTGTCTATGGTCGCTGTGTGTCCTCACTGCACATGTGTCTTCTAGGGAGTCTTTCCCTCCCTCTGCATCTCCCCGAGTCCTGCCCAGTGGGCCCCCACTTTCAGTCACCCGAACTTGACATTCCAGGGTCTCCTTGGATCCCCCGCCTCCCTCCCCCATTGTCCTTCAGGCTCTGACTATATTCTAAATTGTCAGCAAATGGAGCTGAGTGCTCCTGTCATATGTTTCAAACTTTTATCCTGTCCCAACTCCAGTTCACCCCTTCTAATTCAGGCCCTTACCCACTGCCATGCTGGACTATTTTAAAATTCTCTAACAGGACTCTATGCCTTCAGACTTTTCTCTCCCAAACACAAAAACTTATCTTTACACACATCACCCTCCTCGATCAAAAAGCCTCAGTCATTTCCACCAGGTGCACAGGCTCCCGTCGAGGCGTTTGCTGTGGCATCAAAGACCTCCACAGCCCGCTGTCCCTCCGAACCTCCCATCACAAGCTCACCACTGCCCTCCTCCATGCCTCTGTCTCCACTGAGCCATTGTGCCTCGACTCCATCCAGGCTGCTGTGACTGCCCCGCCTTCCCCAGGCCCTGCAGGTGTATTCTGCTCGCTACCAAACTGCTCTCATTGCTGTCCCTTGTCTACCTTCCTGTGTCCCCGGGAACCATGAGCCCATTGTTATTTATCCCTTTGCATACGCTTCCTGTGTCCTGGATGAAGAGGGAATGTTTAGAAGCTGGAGGAGCATCAGTTGCCTGGAGCAGGGTCAGGGGGAGCATAATAAACGCATGATAGCAGATGCAGCTGTGCCCAGTGCTCAGAAGACGGGGGTCCCTGTGACAGCCCCTTCCCTATTTATCCCCTGGGAGCGAGGGACGCCCCACTGTTCAGTTTTTATGTGGCTCTTTTTCTCACCTGAGATACTCCTGGGTCGAGCCATCCTCTGTGGGTTCTAGGCACCTCCCTACCATTTTATCTGCTGAAGACTGGGGCTCTCCCAAGGGGACAGACAGCATTGGGCAATTTTTCTTATTTTCAAATGATGAATTCGAGGTGCCAAGTGTTTTACTTACTGGCATGAATGCACACGGTGACATAAAGCCCAGCCGTGGGCAGGTGCATGGTGAGGCCGCAGAGTCCCCAGCTCTCTGTTTCCAGAAGAGTTGCTCTGCTTGTTGAGTTTTACAGGCGACTCCAGTGGAGAGAACGGGGCATTTTCTTTATTTCCAATGGGCATTTGTTGACTCGATGGTCGAGGCGCCTGGCTGGCCCCACTGGTCTCAGCTGGGTTGGAGGCCTCCCGAGTGGAAGAAACCTTATCTCTCTGCTGCCTCCACCCCTCGGGTTGTCCTGGGCACTGCACAGGCCTGGGCGCCTCTGCCTTCGCTTGGGAGGTGCGTGGAGCAGCAATGACCGGGCTGGCGCCAGCCTCTGGGCCAGTGGAAAGTTAGGCCATGCCGGGCTGGAATGCCGAGCTTCCCCAGTGGCCACGGCTCCTCCCAGCCCCGTGCCCTTCTGGTCTCCAATGGGATTGGCATTTGGGTTTCCCATTTAGCTCTGTACTCTCAATAGATGGAAAAACCAGAAATTAGTCCAAGTAGTTGGTGGCTGCAAGGATATTCATGAGGAGGAGAGTTATCATTCATTGGATGATTGCAGACCCCAGATGCTCAGAAATTCTTGGCAAAGGTAGATAGAAGAACTCACCTTCCGATGAAGGTTGCATCATAATGGGCCTCTTCATCTCATGAAATATGTCAGAAGGTGCCGAATGTTCACATTTCTCTGAGGTACCTCCTGCCATTAGGAACAGCAGTGATGACAGGGCGCAGGGTGGCCGGGCGGGACCCTTGTGCCTGGGGGTCTGCAGTGCCACCACCGCCACAGCTTCTCCGGGTCTCAGAGATGAGTGGAGCTCAGTGGCTCCTGTCTGTGGTCCTCGCCTTTGCTGCAGCTCATCTCTGAGCCTGAGAGGCTGTGCTTGGGCCTCAGCACCTCCTCCCGAGCCCACGGCCCAGGAACAGGGTCCTGACACAAAAGCCTCCAGTCCAAAGTCATCCCCAGGGCCGGGAGGCTTTCTCTGTTTCTTCATTTCCCTTTAGAAACGTGTATGTAAAGTAGATATATGTTCTTTGAAGGCAGCTCAAATGTCTTTTGTGTCCCAGAAAGGTGTGTTAAGTGCTCCTGACCCGCCTCCCCAGCTCCCTCCCTCCCCTGCCTCCTGACCTTGGAGACACTCCTGCTGCAGGTTCCAGCCACTGCTTCGAGCTGCCCTTCCAGGCCCTGAAGTTGCTCTTCCTCCTCCTTAGACTGTTCCCCATGCCCCGCCCCCCACCTCTCAGAAACGATAACACATCCTCAATGAACAAAATTGTCTTAACTGTTATCTCCTCCCACAAGCCATTTTTGTTTCCAAGCAGATGCCCTGGATGGTTTATTTTCCTCACGGTGTTACTACTAATGCATATTCATCTAATTTATTTACATATTAGAGGCCCGGTGCATGGATTTGTGCTCCAGTAGGGTCCCTTGGCCAGGCCTGCAAGGATCGGGCCGAAACTGGCTCTCCAGCATCCCTAGGGGGGTCCCAGATTGCCAGAGGGCGGTTCTCAGGTGATGTACCAGGAATCGAGCTCTCTCCTCTCTGGTTCCTGAGAACCGCAGCTGCCAAGTCACAGCTGCATGGCTGCTCCTGCATTGAGCATCTGCCCTCTGGTGGTCAGTGCACATCATAGCTACCGGTTGGAGCATCTGCCCCCTGGTGGTCATTGCGCATCATAGTTACCAGTTGGATGGCCTCTTAGGCTTTTATATACTGCTATATAGATTTGTGTGTGTTCACTGGTCTTTCCCACAAGAAGGTACGCTCCCTGAGAGCAGGGGCCTCTGTGTTTCTTGTCCATGTCTAACCCCTGCTACCACACAGGCTCAGGAGAGGTCTACTAAGATGAGATCTCCCTCTTCTCACACCCGGTCTGTCTCCCACTCCCCCAAGCTAACTGCTAATAGTGTGATCAGCCTCCCTTCCCAGGGCCTTACTCTACATTTACAAAACTGCTCTCACACCACACGCACAGACTCTGGTCCCCTGGGGGAGCCCACAGCTTTTGCACTGGACTGCAATCAGTGTAAAACCTGGAAGTGCAAGCAGAGCT
This sequence comes from Myotis lucifugus, assembly GCF_000147115.1. Taxonomy (NCBI): domain Eukaryota; kingdom Metazoa; phylum Chordata; class Mammalia; order Chiroptera; family Vespertilionidae; genus Myotis; species Myotis lucifugus. The sequence goes on from NW_005871247.1 coordinate 572,462, forward strand.
GGACTATGATAAGGACTAAGAGATTACTTTCTGGGCTCTGGGCAGCCTATTTGAAAACTCCGGCTGTAAACATAGCTGACTGTGTGGAGGGTGAGGAAAGCAAGACTTCTTATCTGAAAAGGAACTGGGAATCCAGACTTGAAAGCAAAACATAAATTCGTATGTGTCCTAACAAATCTGAAATGCAGGGTAGTGGCACGTTTAGGGGCCACACCATTTTCATCATTGCTTTTGTGGTCAATGATTGATTTTTTTCCATTATTTGTGGATGGAGAATATAATGCAACCCTATAATGAGCGCTGGACATGCACATTTAACAAAAACCAGTAGACATGCAAGTGAAGGGGTACGGCTGCTGGAGAGCTGCCCGCACACTGCAGTCACCACCAACCTTTATGAAAATAATGACTATCAGAACATGAAAGGGTTAGAAGGAAATCATAATCTCATAATTATATCTGAAATCTCTGAGATCAAAATGGCAGATAGTAATTTTATTTTCATCTGGAAAACCTGAACGATCCGAGAATGACGGGATCAATGAAATTGCTGAGCATCACAGCTGTACCTCGGGAGACGCTGATCTAGAAGGTTAGCATCAGCACATGTGCCTGAGGATAGCAGGGGTTGGAGACCAAAGCCCTGAGCAGTGCTGACTGTATTTGTCTTAGTCTGTAGTGGAGGTTTCTCAGTCACAGTCAGACACGTCTCAGTGTGACTAACTCTGTGAATTACTGATCGCCCATGAGCCTCGTTTGCTGATGGGGCTGCTTCATCAGCCTGGTGCACTGCAAGCATCCGTGGCACTAAGTTAATTACTGGAGGGGCCGCATTCTTCTTTTTCAAGCAGAAATGGTTTCCACTAGCTGTGATGCAGCAATGCTGATGCTAGGACGGTGAGCTCAGGAAGCTCGAGGCGCACTGGGCGAGGAGGATTAATTTAGGAACTGGCAAGCCCGTGGTGTAGAATGACAGACTTCCTACTCCTCACTAACCTTTAGTATTCATTTTCACAACCAGGGACATAATAAAAGGTGACTATTTTACTCTCAAGGCTTCAGAACAGAAACACAGCCCCAGGGTCCATGGTGAATTACTACTTTGTCTCAGAAGCTGACCTGTAAATAAATCCTCAGGCTTAAAACTCATAAAAATAAATTTCCATGTGCTGCTAACTGGAACTTCTGTGTTCTCAATGGCATCTCCAAAATAAAGCACTCACTGTTCGGGTTTTTCTAGTACTGTATGTATTCTCTCCCCCATCTCTCTCTAGTGGGAATGATTGAATGTTTGTAGAGAAAGGCAGGTACTCCACTGTCAGCCACAGACACCAGGGAGGCTTAACAAGTCCACTAATAGTTTCCATTTCTCATCCTGATTGGTGGCTGGAGGGCCTGTCACTAACCATGTTTAGTAAATCGATGAAGATCTTGTTGCGACATTTCCCTCTGAGGTCCAGTTGGATCCATCTGCCACTGTTGTTTCCATGTCATCCAGAATGAAACATCCAAAGATTGCTTGCATTTTCAAAAATGGATAGAATTGTTATCCATGTAAAAAAACAAACCACAAAATGTGTCCCTGTTAGTTCAGTTGGTGAGAGCTTCATCCAGATACATACAAGAATCAACCAACCAGTGCATAAATAAGTGGAAAAACAAATCCATGTTTCTCTCTCTCTCTCTCTTTCTTTTTTTCTTTCTTTCTCTCTCTCAAATCAATAAATGAAAAATTAAAACAAATATGTAAGTGATGGTAAGTTTCTTTCCTTGATTTATATGAACCTCTGTGGGAAATTCCCGCCTGGGTTGACAAAGGAGCTGTAGGCCAATGTGACCATCTTTTATCCCTTGTCCTCACCCCCATCACAGCAACAGAACCCCTCTTGGCATATCTGGGTCAACAAGCAATCAGTTCATGGGTGACTGTGGTGCCTGGCCACTCCCCCCCCTGCCCCCCAGCCCTCTCAAAGGGATACATGGGCTTAAAGACATCATCAAATCATTCTTTGTCAATTCCTCAGAAATTATTTTTAAAAGCTCTGATTTCCTGGCACAGAATTTTGGTGATATTTTATTCCTACAAGATCATTGTCAATTTAAAGTCAGATTTGAATTCTCTGGAGACAAGAATAGCAAAATTGTTGAGTTTTGAATATCTTATTTTGTCTAAGTTAATATTACCAGGGAAATAATCACAAATCATTCCCAAGTGGAATGAGGATTTAAAAATTATTTTTTTCTGATTATAGTATTAATAAATGTTTATTGCAGAAAATGAATAATAACACCCCATAACAGTGGTCGGCAAACCGCGGCTCGCGAGCCACATGTGGCTCTTTGGCCCCTTGAGTGTGGCTCTTCCACAAAATACCACGTGCGGGCACGCACGTACAGTGCGATTGAAACTTTGTGGCCCATGCGCAGAAGTCGGTTTTCAGCCTTGGGGAGTCTATTTTGAAGAAGTGGCATTAGAAGAAGTGGGGGCGCTGTAACCGGTTTGGCTCAGTGGATAGAGCATCGGCCTGCAGACTGAAAGGTCCCAGGTTCGATTCCGGTCAAGGGCATGTACCTTGGTTGCGGGCACATCTCCAGTAGGAGGTGTGCAGGAGGCAGCTGATTGATGTTTCTCTCTCATTGATGTTTCTAGCTCTCTATCTCTCTCCCTTCCTCTCTGTGAAAAATCAATAAAATATTTTTTAAAAAAAAGAAGAATTGGGGGTGTCAGTTGGTTGGGTGTCCGGAGACGTGGCACAGGCCTCGGGATACGCAGCGCAAGGGAGGCGCACGCGATTCATGCACGAGTTGAGTGAGACTGGCTACAAGATGAGTGTGGATGGGAGAGCTGGAAGGGATCGACCTCAGCAAACGTACCTCAATCAGATTGAGGACGTTTTTAGCAAAGGCCAGTTTAGGAGTGCCCTAATTAAGTTAATAACAATGTACCTACCTATATAGTTTAAGTTTAAAAAATTGGGCTCTCAAAGATATTTCAATCATTGTACTATTGATATTTGGCTCTGTTGACTAATGAGTTTGCCGACCACTGCCCCATAATATTACAACCCAGAAATAAACATTCTTAACATTACAGGGCTTTGTCTTTCTGTACTTTAATAAGTGTGTTTCATTTTTGCTTTATTGATATAGAATGGTTCATGTTTTGTATAAACTGACTTTTTATGTAAGACTAGAGGCCATGCACTGGTGGGGTCCCTCGGCCTGGCCTGTGGGGATCGGGCCTAAACCGGCTCTCCAACATCCCCCAAGGGGTCCCCCCTCCCCCCTTCCCTCTGAGATTCATCAGTCTGTTCCATGTTTCCATGCCTGTGGTTTCCACTCCTGTGCTGAATGTCTGCTTCCTGGTGGTCAATGCATGTCATAGCTAACAGCTGGTCGGCCAGTGGCTTAAGCTTTTATATATATACTAGAGGCCCGGTGCACAAAAATTTGTGCACTCGGAGGGGGGGGGGAGGGGGTCCCCCAGCCCGGCCTGTGCCCTCTCGCAGTCTGGGACCCCTCGGGAGATAACGACCTGCTGGCTTAGGCCTGCTCCCAGGTGGCAGAGAGCACGCCCAATCCCTAGGTGCAGCCCCTGGTCAGGCTCAGAGCAGGGCGATTGGGGAGTTGGGGTGCCGCCCCTGTCATGCACAGAGCAGGACGGATTGGGAGGTTGCGATGCCACCCTCAGTCACACTCAGGGTAGGGCCGATTGGGGGGTTGGGGCACCACCCCCTGTCACACTCAAGGCAGGGTCGATGGGGAGGTTGCAGCGCCACCCCCTGTAACACACAGAGCAGGGTCGATCAGGGGGTTGGGGAGCTCCCCCCTGTCATGCACAGAGCAGGGCCCATCAGGAGGTTGAGGAGCTCCCCCCTGTCATGCACAGAGCAGGGCCGATCAGGGGGTTGAGGAGCTCCCCCCTGTCACTCACAGAGTAGGGCCTATAGGGGAGTTGGGGCACCGCCCCCTGTCACACACAGAGCAGGGCGGATCAGGGGGTTGGGGCGCCGCCCCTGTCACACACAGAGCAGGGCCAATGGGAAGGTTATGGCTCTACCCTGTCACACACAGAGCAAGGCCCGTGGAGGGGGGTTGGGGCACCACCCTCTATCACCCACAGAGCAGGGCTGATCAGGGGGTTGGGGCGCCAACATTGTCACACTCAGGGCAGGGCCGATGGAGAGGTTATGGCTCTACCCTGTCACACACAGAGCAGGGCCCATTGGGGGGGGGGGGTTGGGGCGCCACACCCTGTCACACACAGAGCAGGGCCGATCAGGGGGTTGGGGCGCCGCACCCTGTCACACACAGAGCCACAGGGCGATCAGGGGGTTGGGGAGCTCCCCCCTATTAGGCACAGAGCAGGGCCGATCAGGGGGTTGGGGCGCCTTCCCCTGTCACGAACAGAGCAGGGCGGATAGGGAGGTTGTGGCCCCACCCCCTGTCACACACAGAGCCGCAGGGCCATCGGGGGGTTTGGTCGCTGCCCCGTCATGCTGATCCCGGTGCCGGGAGGCATATTACCTTTTTACTATATAGAATAGAGGCCTGGTGCACGGGTGGGGGCTGGCTGGTTTCCCCTGAAGGGTGTCCTGGATCAGGGTGGGGGTCCCCACTGGGGTGCCTGGCCAGTCTGGGTGAGGGGCTGAGGGCCGTTTTCAGGCTGGCGGGTGACTGAAGCTCCCAACCACTCCTTTTTTTCTTTTTCTTTTTCTTTTTTTATTCTGGGCCAGCTTTAGCTCTGAGGCCTCGGCTGCTGAAAGCAGGTTTCTGGCCTTTGTTTACTTCTGTATTTGATACAATGTTGCGGTCCGGCTGGCTGAAGCTCGTCTGACTAAAGCAGATTTCTGGGGTTTTGTTTAGCTTCTATATTTGCAACATAGTTGCTTAGAGTTGCAGCTGAGAGGCCGGCAAGTCAGGCGGGGAACGTTGGAGTCCGCAGTCACTGGAGCAAGCAAGCCTCCCTGTTCGCTTCAGTGCATGGCTGCAGGCCGCCATCTTGGCTGACAGTTAATTTGCATATCACCCTGATTAGCCAATGGGAGGCATAGAGAAGGTATGGTCAATTACCATGTTTGTTATTATTAGGTAAGACTAGAAGCCTGGTGCACGAATTCGTGCACTGGTGGGGTCCAGTGGGCCTGCCCTGATTGGGCCAATTGGGCTTGGCTGGCAAGGGGGAGGGGCCCTGGGCAGTTGGTGGGCCAGCCCCACCCTCTGGTCGAACTCAGGTTGAATTCCAGGTTGATGGAATAATTTGCATACTAGAGGCCCAGTGCACAAAATCCGTGCACAGGGTGGGTCCCCTCAGCCCAGCCTGCACCCTCTCCAATCCAGGACCCCTCGGGGGATATCTGACTGCTGGTTTAGGCCCGATCCCTAGGACAGTTGGACAACCCTCTCGCAATCCAGGACCACTGGCTCCTAACTGTTCACCAGCCTGCCTGCCTGATCATCCCTACCTGCCCCCCCCTGCTGGCCTGGTCACCCCCAACAGCCCCCTCTTGCCAACCTAGTCGCCCCCGACTGCCCCACCTACAAGAGACTGGCCACCCCTAACTGCCACCCCTGCTGGCCTGGTTGCCCCTTACTGCCCCCCCTGCTGGCCCAGTTGCCCCTTACTGGTCGCATGCCAGCCTGGTCACCCCCAACTGCCCCCCTCGTGGGCCTGGTCGCCCAATGCAGCCTGTTCGGTCATCCGTTCGGTTGCGATGGTCACTTAGGCTTTTATATATAGAGATACCAATGGCCTGGTGCACAAAACTTGTGCACGGGTGGGGGGGGGGGGTCTCTAAGCCCAGCCTGCACCCTCTCCAATCAAAAATCTCTCCCACAATCTGGAACTGCTGGCTCCTAACTGCTCACCTGACTGCCTGCCTGATTGCCCCTAACTGCCTTCCCCTGCCAGCCTGATCTCGCCCCCAACTGCCCTCTCCTGCCAGCCTGGTTGCCCCCAGCTGCCCTCCCCTGCTGGCCTGATCGCCTCTAACGGCCTCTGCCTTGGCCCCCACCACCATGGCATTGTCCAGAAGGAAGTCGAACATCTGGAAGATGGCCGGGCTACTTGGTCTAATTAGCATATCACCCTTTTAATAATATAGATAGATTATATAAGATAGGATTGCTTAAATGGGGGTGGGAGGGAAGCCTTTTTCATCAGGAGGAGATGATCTTGGCAGACAAAAATACATAATCTCTATATCTGGACTGATAGCCAGCCATATGCACTATACTACCAAACCAGTCATTAAAAAATTGAACCGCTTTCTTACACCTTACATCAAACAGCTGTTGCCCTTAAAAACCCTCCTCAGCCTTTACCTTAGGTTTTGCCTTTGCAGTTCACCCAGATTAGGTTCTGATTGGTTGGTTTCTATGCCAGTCAGCGTCTAAAGCTCCACCTCCTAGGCAGCCATTGCTCCTCACACCTCACCCAGATTTGGTTCTAACTGGTCAGTTTCTATGCCAGTCAGCGTCAAAAGTTCCACTTCCTAGGCAGCCATTGGCTCCTCACACTTCACCCAGATTTGGTTCTGATTGGTCGGTTTCTATGCCAGTCAGGGTCTCTGGGCCTATCAATGGGCCTGATCAGAGAGGCAGGGATGCTCAGTAGCCCCGGTGGAGGCCCGAGAGAAAGAGAGGCATGGCTGCTGGCCAGGCCTGGAGAGAAAGAGAAAGGCAAGTGCTGATCAACAGCTGCCATGGAGGCTACGGATCAGAACTTGCTTCTCTCTCCCAGCCTCTTTCTGGGCCTGATCCACAGCCCCCTCAGCAGTCAGTGCTGGATTTCAGTGCCCACAGCAGCAGCAGTCAGTGCTGGACTGCAGGACTGACTTCTGGTTAGTCGAGCCTTCGGTTGTTTAGGATGTTACAGACCCTGGCTCTTTATAGATAGATAGATGATAGATAGATAGATAGATAGATAGATAGATAGATAGATAGATGATAGATAGATAGATATACTATAAGCCTGATGCATGAAATTAGTGCAAAAGTAGGCCCTTTCAGCCCTGGCTTCATCTGGAAGGTCATCTGGATGGTCATTCCACTGTTCAGTCATTCAGTCTATTTGCATATTACTCTTTTATTATTATAGATATCGGTATACTCAGCATTTTTTCATTCTTTAAATGTTCCTTAAATAAGTTTTGCCAATTTGTGTCTTTCAAAAAATCTGCTCATTTCATTTAGGTTTGTTGAATTTATTGTCATGAAAATTTTCATGATATTTATTATCCTTTTAATGTTTGTAAAGTTTGTAGTGATATTGTCTCTTTAAACTATGGTATTGAAATTAAAGAGACAACATTGTATCATTGTTCCTTCATCAGTCTTTCTAGAAATTTGTCAGTTTTATTGAAATCTTCAAAGAACCAGTTTAATTTCATGGATTTTCTTTTTTAATATGTTTTTTTAAAAATATGTTTTTATTGATTTCAGAGAGGAAAGGAGAGGGAGAGAGAGATAGTGATGAGAGTGAATCATTGATCGGCCACCTCCTGCAAGCTCTCTCCCCACCTCACTGCAAAATCAAACCTGATCTCCTAGTTCATGGGTCAACACTCAACCACTGAACCACACTGGCCAGGCTCATGAAGTTTCTCATTTTAACATTTCCTATTTCATTGACATCTATTCTCATCTTTGTTATTTTATTTACTAAAAAGTATTGAATTTATTTTTTGTAGTTTTTTTTAAATATATTTTATTGATTTTTTTACAGAGAGGAAGGGAGAGGGATAGAGAGTTAGAAACATTGATGACAGAGAAACATCGATTCAGCTGCCTCCTGCACACTCTCTACTGGAGATGTGCCCGCAACCAAGGTACATGCTCTCAACCGGAATTGAACCTGAGATCCTTCAGTTCACAGGCTGATGCTCTATCCACTGAGCCAAACCGGTTAGGGCTATTTTTTGTAGCTTTTTAAGGTGAGGCTTAGGATATTGATTTTAGGGCTTTTTATTTTAGTAATATTTACATTTCAGACCTAAATTTTCCTCTCTATTTTACCTCTTTCCACATATTTTGACATAGTATATTTTCATTATCATTCAGTTCAATCGTAATATCTAATTTTCTTTTCAAATTGCTTCTTTAAACTGGGTTACTGAGATGTGTGTTATATAAGTTCCAGATATTTGAGGATTTTCCAGATATGTTTTCAGTGATTGATATCTAATTCTGCTTTGGTCAGACAACAAACTATGTATGATTTTAATCATTTTAAATTCATTGAAACTTGTCTTATGGCCCAATGAATGGTCTATGTTAGTGAACATTTTATGTGTCGTTGAAACAAATGTGTATCCTCCAGTGGGTAGAGTGTTCTATAAACAAATGCCAGTTATCTTTCGTTGATTGATCATGTATATTGATCAAGTCTTGTGTGTCCTCACTGATTCTCAGGCTACTAGTCTTCAGTTATTGAGTGAAAACTGGTCACTCTCCAACAGAAATTATGAATTTATTTCTCTTTTCAGTTCTTAAAATTCCTTTTTTTTATGAATGTTGAAGCTTTGGTATTGGATGCATACTCATTTAGGATTGTTATGTCTCCTTGATGAATTGATTAAATTATTATTATAAAATGCTTCTTTCTCTCCCTGGTAATGATCTTTGTTCTGAAGTTTACTTTATCTGATATTGGTATAGATAGTTTGGCTTTCTACTCATCTGTGCCATTGTATTTAAAGTGAGTTTCTTATAGACAGTATACAGTTAGATCATATTTTTTTCTTAATCCAATCTGATAATACGTTTATTAAAATGTGTTTAATCATTGATATGCTTGAGTTTAAACCTACCTTCTTACTCTTTGTTTTCTATTCTCATACCTGTTCTTTGTTTCCTTTCTCATTGCTTTTTGCCTTATTTTGGATTCAGTATATTTTGCTGTTATATTATTAGCAATGCTCAATTTTTCTTTTGGTATTAACTATAGGGTTTATAATCTGTATCTTTAACTTATAACAGTAATATTGATTAGTTAGTTGTAAGTCTGCTATTTTGCTTTTCTTCTCATTTATCTTTATATATTTTTGTATTCATTTATTTATTTATTTATTTATTTATTTATTTTGCCTTATTTTGTTTTTTTTCTCTTTTATTTTCATTTTCCATTGACTTCAGACACATACCTTTTAAAAGAATTAGTCTTTTTTTTAAGAGTTAAAAAATTGTGTCAATAATATGTCAGAGTCTGTTTCATTTCACGATGACCCTTCATATTCTTTAATTTCACTTCACACCTGAAACTAATACCATTGTAATTAACCCCATTATTAATAACTGAAAAGGAGCAAAGGGAAGGCCAAATAGTCTAGGCATGCCATTTGTGGGCTTTGTCAGAAGCTGCTGTTTAGAAGCTTGCCCAGTAGTCTGGATGACACAGAGAAGGTTCTGGTCTGTGACTGAAACAGTAACTGGCCTGGGAATAGGTCATTGGCCAGAGTAGACGTGGCCACTGAAAGCAGGAAGATTTGAGATACTTCATTTCCTAAGAAAAGGAGCTGCTCTCTGGCCTCTTGCACTCCTGGCCTGCGGGATGCTCATGCCCCTGCATTTGCCCACAGGGCCCCAGCCTTGTGGACCCCACCTAATGGACTGACGGACTGACACCGGCTTTGCTTTTTGCTCTCCTGAAGCCCAGCTGTGCTTCTCCCAGGACCGGATGAAAGGAAAAGGGACTTTAGAAACAAATGGATGTAATTCCACACAAATAAAAGTCACTCATCCTCCTATTCAAGTCTCAGAAAATTCTTTTTCTCAAGATATTGTAAGGACCCGACCCCTAGCATTCAGTGGGAAAAGGGATACCCCATTTCCACAGAGGGCTAACAAAATTTTAGTTTTCTTTTCCACTTCCTACTCTTCACTTTAAACTTCACACTTTTGAAAGGAGTTTTAGGGGTAAAATAGGCAGGTTTAGGGAGTTTTAGAAATAGAGGGTCCATGGGGGAAGAAGGCTTGGATCTCATAGGTGGGGGCTTGGAACTGCCATAGGCATACATTCACACAGAGGAAAAAAAGGTGCCACAGGATAAGGGGAGAGGAAGACATCTGTTCACAGAAGATAGGGACATTCCGACAAATGGGAGAAAGAGGAAAAGAGATTTTCACAGGAGACAGAGAATTCTACCACTGAAGGGGGAGAGCAAGAGGGGGCACCACTTGGGTTTTGAGCTTTGAAGTTGATATTCTACCAATTGGAAGACAGCACCAAGAAGCAAAGAACTGCAGCCTTTATAAACCTTAGGAAAAAGGAGCTTAATGGGACACCCCCCTTAGGACCCCTCTCCTTACGTGGGAGTCTGTACTTGTTTCCAATAAATGTCTACCTTTTCATCTACCACCTTTTGTCCGTGGCTTCATTCTTTGAATCCACCTGGACAAGAACCTGAGAAGAAAACCACCCTTGCATCCTGCTCAGGAAAAAACATCCGACTCACTTTCTATTTTTATTTCTACTTCACAAACATAATACCCTAACACAGTATTATTTTATTCAACTACTCACCACCTTTGTGCTTTTTTGTCACATTTTACATCTAAATATGTACTAAATGCTACTTAACAATGTTATTATTTCTTTAAATAATCCATGTCTGGTAATAAAATTCTGATAAGAACAAAAGCCATAGTCGTTTACATATTTACCTACTTATTTACCATTTATGGCGTCTTCTTTCCTTTCTGTTAATGAGTTCCCATCTAGTATCATTTCCTCTCAGCTTGAAGAACATTCTTTTGCCTTTCTTGTGGTGGTTTGTTGGCAATTAAGTCTGTCAGCTTTTGTATGCCCCAAACTGTTTTCATTTCTTCTTCCCTTTTGAAGAGTATTGTTTTGCATATAGGATTTGAGGTTGAAGGTTCTTTTCCTCTCAGCACTTCAAACTGGACTTTGATTTCTCCAATGTCATCTGTGGTCATCACTATTATTCCTCTGAATGCCACATGTCTTTATCTGCCTGCTTTCAATAGTTTGTCTTTGTCTTTCCTTTTTAGAACTTCTACCATGATGTGCTACTGTTAACGTAAAAACATTCAAACCTGTAAAGAATTCTTGTGAGTTTATTTGAGCCAAACTGTCAACAATTGCTGGGAAGCAGAATCTCAATGGATTGGGATAATGCTCCCTAGAATGGCAGTTTTCACCTTGTTTTATACATTACAATCAAATGAGGAGACTTAAGTGGGCTACATGAAATCCATTGGTGATAGATGGGGGAGGTGGGAGAAAGCAAAGGGGAGGGGGGACTTGTGGTATTGGATAAAAAGTAAAATGATAGACACATACTTCTTTTACTTAGGTGGTGCAGTATAGTTAACAGTCAACAATTAACATGATAACAATAACAATGAAGGGACTTATGGTCTCTGTCCTGGCGCCCAGATACATTTGGTTGTACCCTCAGGGGTTCAGAAAAAGGAAAGTTACAAGTTACCCTGACATTTCACAGGCATGTTATCTAGATGCAAAAAGACAATAGGCTCAGTTAAGGTAAAGATTGACTTTTACAGGGAAGATACTGGCCTAGGACATGACTACCCGCTATAAACTGCTTTTAGTTAACGTTTTAATTTTAGACCATCCTTTGTGGTTACTTTAGGTCTTTGAGTTTGCAAAACCACCCTGCAGGCCTTCCCTGAGCTGGTCAGGTCAGCATGTGGTCTTTTTTTGTCTATACTATGTAGTGTTGTTTTCTACGAATTTATTCTTTTGCCAGTTGAGCTTTCTGTTTTTGTTTTGTTCTGTTTTTGTTAATCCTCACCCAAGTATATTTTTCCCATTGATTTTTAGAGAGAGTGGAAGGGAGGGGGAGAGACACAGTGAGAGAAACATTGATATGAGAGAGACACACCGATTGGTTGCCTCCCTCATGCACCTTGATTGGGACCCAGATAGAGCCTGCAACCGAGGTACATCCCCCTGACCAGAATCAAACCCATGAGCCTTCATTCTGAGGGCTGATGTTCTAACCATTGAGAAAAAATGGCCAGGGCACAAGTTGAGCTTTTTGAATCTGTAAGTTTTTTGTTACATTTTGCATAGATTTTGGGATATTTTCTCCCATTATTCCTTCAAATATATTTTTTCTGCTCAAAATTTCCTAATTCTGAGACATAATAGTATTCCTTAAATAAATTTTGTTTATTGTGCATTATTAGTTTTATGTATAAAATTTTTATGTATAGTTAAATTTGATATTCTTAAATAAATTTCTTATTTTTACATACTTCATGAAGAGTATATTGTTGGATGCTTTTTGTGTAAGAATTTCTTACTAGTATATTGCTTGTAAACGAGAGTTGGGCTAGATTTGGAATTCATCATTTTCTTTAAAATGTGGAAGATGGCTCTCTAAGGTCTCTGACATTTAGTGTTTTAGAGAACAAGTCTAGATGTTATCTGAATTTTTTGGTAACTTTTTTTATGGGTTTGATGTTCGATGTGTATAAGATTGTTTATCTTTAAATTAAAAACTGCAGAAACTAACATAAAAAATAAATGCGTATCATCTGTTTGATTTGGTTTGGTTTTCCATGGGTATATTCAATATGAAGACTTGATTTCTCTTCCTTTAGAATTATTTCTTCTTATTCATTTAGTTCCTCTTTTCTTTCATATTTATCTTGTACATGCACACATGCACCTGCATGCGCACAGAGTCTCTTGAACATATCTGGCTCTTCTTTCTTTCTCCATCTTTTTCCTTAGGGTTTTAGCTTTTTAACCTCTTTTTCTGAGATAATTCTTTAAGCCAATGTTCTAACAACAATAGAAAACCAAGGGACTGTTGCTGAGAGAATCTTACCCCAGCTGAAGGGGTGCACTGTTTGTAGAAAATTTCCGAACAATAATAAAACGAACTCAAAGTAGGTCTGCTTTGCAATGTTACTTTGCATTGATAATTCCAAACAATGCCAGTCATAAGACAAATACTCCTTGCCCAAAAGCTTTTTGTTGCTTTAAACTCTAAATAATTGTTGTGGATATTGAGTTTCGATAACATAATATACATAGTATGCATCGTTCTAGCACATTTGTATTACTTACCTTGAACATTGTATTCCAGATGGAAGGCAACTCCAATTGTGCCTCTGAAACATGGGTTCTCAACTATAAGCAATTGCTTTGAGAGCAACAGCTCAAACTTGCTTAAATTTGCTTTGTCTCTCCAGCCTGTGTGGTATTCCTTACTTCTTCATTTAAGCAGTTTATTAGAAATAAACATTAACAGCTAAGGGATTGTGAGGAGAAAGAAACAAAACATTAGTTACATTCTGTCATTCTATGTGCAAGCTACTTTTTCAACCATTTTTTTTTGTAAAATGTACTCTTTTCTGAGACATATCATCATGTGCTTTAATAAACATTTTATTTTAGAACAGTTTTAGGTTTACCAAAAAAAAAACTGAATAGAGTACGAAGAGTTCCCATATACCTTATGTCCAGTCTGTTGTCTTGCTAACAAATTATGTTAGTACTAGAGGCCTGGTGCATGAAATTCATGCACCGTTAGGGTCCCTAGGCTTGGCTGGCGATCAGGGCTCATGGGGGCCTTCTGGCTGCTGACCGGGGCCTGCCTTCCCCAGCTGCCAGCTGCCAGCCAGGGCCTTTCTTCATTCCGCGCCAGCTCCTGGTGGTCAGTGCATGTCATATTGAGCAATTGAACTCCCGGTCAAACTCTGGAGGGGACACTTTGCATATTAGCCTTTTATATAGATAGGTGATATATTTGTTATAATACTGATATCAGTACATTATTGTTAACTAAAGTACATAGTTTATTCAGATTTCCTTAGCTTTAATCTAATGTCCTTTTCCTTTTCAGGATCCCATCCAAGTTATCACATTACATTTATTTACCATCTCTCCTTAAGCTCATCTTGGCTGTGTGACAGTTTCTCAGACTTTTCTTGTTTTCAATGGTCTTAATCATTTTGAGGAATACTGAGCAGGTATTTTGTAAATGTTCTTCAATTGAGATTTGTCTGATGTTTTTCTCATGATTAACCTGGGGCTATGAGTTTGGGGGGAGAAGAGGATAGAGGCTATTTCTATCACATCGTATCCAGAGAACGTCTTGTCAACCTAACTTATCACAGTTGTGTTGACTACCTGGCTAAGGTCATGTCTGTCAGGTTCTCATCGTAAATTTATTTTTTTCTCTGTTTCCATAATGTACTTTTTGGAGGAAAATCACTATGCAGAAGTTCTCCACATTTCTTGATCTCTTAATGGCATGCACCTTATTCAAACACACTCTCACTCACATACATGGTTTCTTATTTTTATGTCTTTAAAAATATATCAGTGGGTGTTCGGGATGAGGAGAGGGGAGAATTAAAGCCAGGGATTCTAAGTCACATCCTGAAATGAATGCCCTGGAACGGCTGACTCGTAGCTGCAGCTCAAAACTTCCAGTCTGGTGCCTGGCATCTCACAGGACAGATGTGGATTCATGCCACAGACTTCTGCCAAAATGGGAATACTTTGTAACATACCCAGGTGTTGCTAGAAAAAGTGCTCTAACCAACAGACAAATAACACAAAGACTTAAAGTAGGAGGAAATGTGGTATCAGAAATGGTGGGAGGTGATGGATTTAGTAAAACTTAGAGTTTATGTCTAAGCAGCTACATAATATTATAAGTCTATCGGTTTTCTTAGTCTCTTCTGATGTTTCCAGTTGAATCTCATGGACCTATCTCCTCCACCCTTCTCATCTGCTTCCTCACCACTCACTACAAAGTCTACACTTTAATATACATTTTTATTAGGAATTCAGTAGCTTTGGCTTGTGAGTGGATGTTGAGAGATAAAGTTCAGGCATCCACAGCTGAGAAATTCTTCATTGTGCAGAACAGTATCTTTGTTTGTGTTGGCTGAAGCTAATGTACACACTCATGATGGATTAACCAGGGTAGGGTGGGACAAGGGCCTCCCTTTGGGAGTTGGGGCTCCTAGCCTCACCATCTGCCCTTCTCCCTCCAAGGCAGGGCGTGGTAGTGACGTTTTGACAGGGTCTTCTCCACTTCAATGGCCGCTCTAGTGTTTGATGGAAAGTGTGGGGGGAGGTCAGGATGGTTATTTCCAATACCCAGGTCATCCAGGTGGCCAGGTTTAGTTATTAGTGCTTTATCCTCCTCTTGCTCAGATATACCAAAGCCTATGCTTTTGAATTGTTAAAGTCAGTTCTCTTTATGAGAGGTTGGAGCCTGAGCCAGTTGAAGGGACCCACCTCTCTGGTAGGGAGCCCCTTTTCAGCATGGGATGCCTGGACTGGGAAAGACAGACCCCCGGCTCTGCCAACATTTTGATTTGTCCCTGGTTGACTTGGAGACAACTAAAATTGCAGAACAGTTTGTGGGATCATGGCAGGCTTTGTGCATAATGTTACAGTTGGCCATGATATTGAAACTGTTGAGAAAATAATGTGCACTGGTCAATTCTGCAGTCGGTGGGCTTCCTAGAAGCTTAGAATCAATCCCACTACAGAACTCCTTTGACCACAACACTTACAACCCCTGAACTTCAGTATCTCCATCTGTAAAGAGTAGAACCTTCAAATCTCTGAATCTTATACATACCTACACATTCTTATACATATTATATATTCTTATATATACTGTAGATTCTGAACCAAATTTCTCAAAGAGTAGTTCTAGTTCTACAATGACTGGAGAAATAGAAACTTAATTCATCTGGTTACATAGGCCCGAGTGCATTTATTTAAAAGGCATCACTTAACCCTGGCCACTTTGCTAGGGGCCTAGCTGCTTATGGCAGGCTGAACCCATTGCAGGGATTGCAGGAACTTCAAGGCATCAGTCACCAGAAACTCTTAGCTAGGGAGAGTCCTTTGCTTGCTTTCTATCTTTTGGGGACTTAGTTTGCTCTTCGCCGGTTTATGAACATAGGGAATCCTCTGTCTCTGCTATGTGGGCTTTACGCTACTCAGAACCAAAGGTCATTTGCTGTGCTGGGTTAATACGAGATGAGATTCTAAGGCTATGCCCTAGCTCAGTGGTCGGCAAACTGCGGCTTGG
>NW_005871247.1:588619-590856 GCF_000147115.1 Myotis lucifugus
CCCTTCAGTGTGGCTCTTCCACAAAATACCGACTTTTGCACATGGGCCACGAAGTTTCAATCGCACTGTAAGTTCGAGCCCGCAGGTGGTATTTTGTGGAAGAGCCACACTGAAGGGGCCAAAAAGCCGCATGTGGCTCGCGAGCCATGGTTTGCCAACCGTGGCCCTAGCTGGTTTGGCTCAGTGGATAGAGCATTGGCCTGTGGACTGAAGGGTCCCAGGTTTGATTCTGGTCAAGGGCACGTATCTTGGTTGCAGGCTCCTCCTCTGCCCAGGCCCTGGTGGGAGCTTGTGCAGAAGGTAACCAATCAATCTGTTTCTCTCACATCAGTATTTCTCTCTGTCTTTCTTTCTTTCTTCCACTCTCTCTAAATATCAATAGAAAAATATCCCTGGGTGAGGATTAAAAAAAAAAATTCTAAGGCTAATATCCCAGTCCACCCTTTTGAGAGTACTCATTTAGTTACTTTTGTGTTTTTTTTGTTTTGTTTTGTTTTTTTTTAAGATCTCTTCTCATATGCAAGATTTCATGTTGTTACAGTCTACTTAGAAAGAAAAATATGGGAAACAGAAACCTTCTAGACCCCCCAAGTCTTTTTCCTAGGAGGAGTAGATCTGCAGAAATGCTCTTCAGCAAGCTGCAAAATAGCAGTGGGGGCCGTGCCCATTTTGTAAAGAAGAATAAGCCTGCGAGTTATCCCTGTTACAAAATTTGCCAAGAAAATGCCTTGGGTAATAATAATTGCCTTTAAGATCTCAAAGTTGTTAAGACATAATAGATGGATGTAACTAAAATGAAGGGATTATGATAAAGCTTTTCAGTGATAATTATATCTCTAAAGATAATTTTCCAAAGTCTGTGGTAATTTAAAACTTTGGACTTTGCTGGGTTAAATAGTAAAAATTATTAAATATCTAGGTATTTTGAAATAACAGGATACTAAAATATTAATTGACCTGAGTTTGTCTACTTTTGGATTTTTATTACAGAGAAGATAGATTTAAATCTGTTAATGAATATGTCTTGTATTTTATTTGAAATATATCTCTTAAAAATGTGAATGTATCGCTAATCTGAGAAGTGTTAAGTATGTACTTGTCACCTAAAATTTAAGGTTTCTAAGAGTTAAAAATCCCAACTAGTTGGAAAGAAATTATATGGTTTTGGTAATAGAAGGATTGTGAAGAGAAATCTTAAAAGGAAGTTATAGGTAATCTGAATAATAATTTTAATTAGATAAATGAATCTCAAGTAAACTAATACAGAATTCATTTAGTCCTTTTCTAGTCTGTTAAAAGGGAAAAAAAGTTTTTCCTATATTTATCTAGGAAGCAAAAGTTCTATAAATTATTGAGGTGATCATATATTATATTATTTTAATCAGAACTGAAGTTTTGTGACTCTATGTTTGTGTTTAATACTTTTGTCACTTTGAATGAATGAATAGTCTAATACTGTTTAATAATAATAATGACATATAATCTTTTGGTAAAATAAGTTTGACAACTTCCTAGAGCTTGAATTTTAAGTTTGTTTGTTTTTTTTTTGTTTTTTTTTTTGTTTTTTGTTTTTTTTACCTAGAATTGGCTTTAGATCATTCCAATAGGTCCTGGAATACTCAAGGATTTGTTTTCTCTCCTTATGAAGGAACATTTTATACAAGGTACATAGGAAGCTTTGACAAATGAAGGAATAATAGCTATATTATATTTATATATACACTAGCCCTGTGCATGAATCCATGTGCCAGTAGGTCGCTGCCCCCCTCCTGTAGCTCTCTGCCCACTGTCCTGCCCTCCTGTAGCTCCCCCCGCCCCCCCCATAGCTTGTTGCCCTGTCCTCTCCTGTAGCTCTCCGCCTCCCACTCGCTTGCTGCCCTGCCCCCTCCTATAGCTCTCTGCCCTCTGCTTGTAGCCAGTAGGTCACTACTGCCATCCTGTAGCTCTCCACCCACTTCCCTGCCCTCTGTAGCGCCCCCCTTCCCTCCCCCCTCTCCTCCCCATAGCTTGCTGCCCTGCCCCCTCCTATAGTTCTCCACAGCCCGCTTGTACCTTGCTGGCCCACCCTCCCGCTGATCCGTGATCTGGTTGTGACGTGCTTGGTTGTTACACCTCACATAATGGCTAATTAGCATATTCCTCGCTTATTATATAGGATACCAGAGGCCTGGTGCATGGATTCATGCACCAGTGGGGACACTCGCCTGGCCTACACCCTCTCGCAATCCTGGACCTCA
>NW_005871247.1:592435-637877 GCF_000147115.1 Myotis lucifugus
AGCTGGTCACACACCCTTTAGGTGTGGGGGTCCCCACTGGGGTGCCTGGCCAGTCTGGGTGAGGGGCTGAGGGCTGCTTTCAGGCTGGTGGTTGTTGACTGAAGCTCCCAACTGCTCCTTTTTTTTTCTCTTTTTTAAATTTTATTCTGGGCCAGCTTTAGCTCTGGCTCTAGCTCTGAGGCTTCCGCTGGTTTGTTTGCGTTCTATAATCGAAACAATGTATAACTCCAGCTCTGAGATCCCAGGGTTTTGTTTAGCTTCTATATTTGTTACAAAGTTTCTTAGAGTTGCAGCTCAGAGGCCGGCAGCGCAGGCGGGGAACGTTGGAGTCCTCCTTCACTGCAGCAAGCAAGCCTCATGTTCGCTTCCAGCTGCCTGGCTGCCGGCCGCCATCTTGGCTGACAGTTAATTTGCATATACTCACTGATTAGCCAATGAAAAGGGTAGTGGTCGTACGCTAATTACCATGTTTCTCTTTTATTAGTGTAGATTATTAAAATAGATTCTGATATGCTTTCAGTTATAACTAAATGTTACTTGGAATATTATGGAATATTGTGTTTTTCAGACAGGACAAGATTCTATGTCCTTTGCATTATAATCAATCCATAACTGTGTCATTTTAAATTTCTTCTTATCATTTAGAGACAGTCACTGTTTTGTTATAATGCATTTAGAAAAATGTTACATCTTCTGAGGGATCTATGGAAAGGACTCTGACATTTTCAGATCATCCCCTTTGAACTGGATAAAAATTATGAGAACTCTATAGAGTATCTGGATTTATAAAAGTACTGGCAGGAAAAATCAGGAGAAAGAGCAACAAAAAATTGATCATGGAACTGAATGAACTGAAAATAATTTTATAGTTTTTGGCACGTCTGTTGAAAGTGTTGCTGATTCTTACATTTTTTGTTTTTCGTATATAAGGGAGCATTTTTAAAGCAATTTGGTAAATTATATATTTTTCTTCCTACCTGATCCTTTCAGAGTTTGGCAGTTCTTAATCAGTGAGTCATGGCAATATGTTTCTTTGCATGAATTCATTAAAACCAGTTTCCAATTGTGGTTTTATTAACAAGGACTTTGGAATGTCATGTCTAATATGCCTGGACTCTGGTTGTCACTAGAAAGCTTTAAGGAATGAAGCCAATAAGAGCCCCTTGGAGAAAGCTTGGTACCTTGCTTGGTCACGTGGTTCATGGCAGTCTTTCCAGGTAGGGAACAAGGTTGCTTTCCTGAGAGATGGCAAGGAAGGAACCTCAATACATCATTGGGGACCTCAACTTGAGGAAATTACCAAAGTCTACGGGTATTTCAGGAACACCTGATGGCAGCTAGGTGGCTCAGCTCCTTTGCCCTGTGGGGCTAATTAAAGCTTGACCATGATCCCTAACCTGTTTGGCTCAGTGGATAGAGCATCGGCCTGTGGACTGGAGGGTCCCAGGTTCAATTCCAGTCAAGGGCATGTACCTTGGTTGGGGGCACATCCCCAGTAGGGGGCATGCAGGAGGAAGCTGACCGATGTTTCTCTCTCATTGATGTTTCTGACTCTCTATCCCTCTCCCTTCCTCTCTATAAAAAATCAATAAAATATATTTTTTAAAAAATTTAAAAAAAGCTTGACCATGAGATTCCAGCATAGCATATATTTAAAAATCAACTGTTATTCTTGCCAATGATCAGGCCAATTTGTAACTAGACTTAATACAGTAAATAAATTGATCTCTTTAATAAATATGAGGGTGATTTTAGGGGAAAAATTGTGTTTCAATGGGGAATTATTAGACTTGAAATGTTTTTTTTTTCCTTCCACCAGACCATTTGTCATAATTCCTGCTGTTCTAACTTTTGCCCAATAATACTAAATTTTATAACACAGTTTGTCTCCACCAGGCTACAAGCCCTACTTGCACTTAGGGAATACCACTCCTAGACACCATTGCCACCTCCTTCCATGCCTAGGCCTCATCATCCCTTTGACAGAGAGCAAGGATCTCTTGGCTCTGAAGAAAACTCCATCCTTCCTCAACATGAAGTAGTTTCTGAAGTGACACTATGCCTCTTTTCCATGAAAGATTTCAGAGCCAAGATCTTTGAGGGGATGTGGTAGGCAGTCAGGCAGACATAAGCAGAGCAAGAATGATGGGCCACCTGGAGGAAAAATGGATGGGACCCTGAGACATGCTTCTCACCACCCCAACTGCTCTGAAGCTGGCAATGGAGAAGGTCATGTAAAACTGACCTTTCCATTTTGCCTAGTAGGAGTTGGGACACCGATGGCTAATATATAGAATTATTCTATTCATTTGGGGCAGGGATGTTTTCTCTAAAGGTAGTGTTGCAGAAGATGAAAGAAAAACCAAGTGACGCTTTCAAGAAAAGGAGGGACACTGTTTAATACACCCGCGGACTCAGGGAATAACTTTCCAAATCTGAGTGAAGAAACATGTAGGGGGCTTCTCTTTATATCTCCCTGTGTTCTTTGTCCCAAAAATATGGATTATGCTTCTGGTCCTTTTCGTGGGCCTTGCAAGAAGGCTCCCAGGTGTTGGGGGTCTCCAGGCCATATCTGATGGTTTGGTCTGGTGCCAGCGTTAATAACCCTCCCTCCAGGGCAGTGCACTGTTCAGAGTTTCATGGCCTCTGTAACAGGTTCTGCAAGACCAGCTTCTGGAAAAGAAGTAATGACTTAATTATAAGTTATCAAGAATGTACACTGGGCTGGCTGGCATGGATTCCTATTGCTAGTCCCCCAAATACAGGGTTACATTGGAATTAGCTTTTTAGCCTCCTCAGTGACTGTAGTAATTTTCTGTGGTGAATGTCTGACTTTTATCAGGTGTTCTAGTTATTGTCTTTAAATATCTAATAACTACAATATGAATTGTTCTGATAATTTCATCCTCCCTTATAGTAATGAACATACTAAGCTGCTGGCTGGTTGATTTCTGATATGTGGGGTAACTGTTTATTCATATGTCCCTGCCAACAGCACTGGGGGAGGGGAGCTTGTTCCTTGGGAGGACTGACCATCTTTATGCCTCAGGAACATCGCAGGCTCTGAACCAGAAGAGGCTTTCTCACAATGATCTCCCCCTGGGAGCCCTGCTGAATATATTGCTTTAACCATTTTTGTTATGGCTGCTATGGTAGTCTCCCTTAATGTAGAAGTAGCCCGACTGGCTTGTAGCATGGTAAAAGCCCTGAATGCCACTTCCTGGGTTATACATGGAAAAAATCAAGAGCTGAGCCAGGTCAGGGAGGCAGTTCTAGACAATCAGGCAGCATTAGATTATTTGCTATTGTGGCATAACCATAATTGTGAGGAATTTAAAGACCTATGCTCTTTTAATCTTTCTGACAATTCTCAAGTGTTAGAAAACAACATTCAACAAATTAGAGAAAATGAGAACATTTTTTTTTGGATTTGACTTATCCAACCTAATTTCCTGTCTGGGTTGTGGGAATTGTTTTTAACTATTTTCTCCTGTTAATTTTTTGTAGTTTGATAGCTTCCTGCTGTATTCAATGTCTTCCTCTTTTGAGATCCTGAATTCTCTGTATTTCATCCCCAAGAACTGCTTTTAAGGCAGAAGCAAATGCAGTCCAACAGGATGAGATTTTCCTTATAAAACTAATCTCAGAGATATGAGATGATAAGAGTAGCCATGGGGAAAGGATAAAGGCAGAAACAGAATGTTGGGGAACCAGCTAGAATTGTAAGCAATATTAATCATGCTCTGTTAACTGTGATTGTTTTGTTCTGATTAAAGAAGGCACATTCTAACCTGGCTGGCAGTTACACACACAGGACCTGGGAGCTCACCTGGAAATCAGCCCATCCTTTCCATTTGGATCTGCCTATTATCATGGAAAGATTAACAGAAACCAGAATTGCCAGCCCTTTGAAGATGCCCAGGCCTTGCATTTCACCAAACGCTTTGAAGATCCCAGCCCTCTGCTTACTTGTTAACTGCCCATTTGGCATACCCTTTGGCTACTTCCCCATGTAATCTGGTTTATGGTGGGATGCAGAGCAGATTTTTGTGGCTGACTTGCTGCTCCCCCATATTGCTGGCAGTATTGAAATAATCACTCATACATGACTCAACCCTGTCTTTGCTTAATTGGTTCGAGTAGTGATAGGTAGCACAGATCCATTGACTTTCTGGTTACAGTTTTTGTTTTGCTTCAACTGCATTTTTAAAATCTCTCTCTTTTGGCTTCTATTGATTTCTCCTTCCAGCTCAGACCATAGACAGCTGCCTAGAACTCATCCTAGAAAGTCCACTTTTCTGTCTGCAGGATCAGAATGGGCATCCTGACACAATAGCCAGTTCACTCACATAAAGGCAACATCTAATATATAAAGTTGCTCATTGAGGATATATTATTCAAGTTTCCAAATGTAATGGCTCAGAGGGGAAGCAAAATGCATCACAATACAAAAATGTTCACCAATTTATTAATCATGAATAAAATCAATCTGTATTGCAACATCACTCCCAGTTTAACTATAGTGAATGAAACCTGTCACCTCCACACATTGGGAACAACCATCAAATATAGGATAGTCATGTGCATTACAAACATATTGCAAAGCAAAGTTGTAAATCTTGCAAAATATCCAGGACTTTATGAAGTCAATGGAGAACTGCTGGAATTAAGCAAAGCCAGTGGCAAATGATGATCTAAAAGATTCCCGCCACTTAACAATTTAGAGGGGCCCACTTTCTGTCTGCAGTCCTCCTCCTGGTGAAGTGAGGAAATTGTGGGCAAAGAGGAGTGCCATTGAGAGCCTGTCAGGGCCTCTTTCTGGGTCTGGTCACCTGAGGGTGGACCACATCACCATGGTACACACCTAGGTCCATGGATGTCTGAAGGGCTGCTGCTAAAAGAGTGCTGGAGAAGGAGTGTGGATAGGACTTGGTTGTGTGGATTGAGGTGCCTACTCATACACATGGGACAAGGATCTCTACTTGTATTCCTCCTCTGAATCACACAAATATTAGAGACATGAGCGTATTTGCTGTAATCAGAGGGGAGAGAAGGGGGGGGTAATATGTTTAATAACTTGCTTTAAGTCACAGTGAGTGGCAAATCTGGAATTGTACACATCGTTAACTTTAAATCTTAGGATTTTTCTTTATTTTTCCAGTAGGATCTGTTAAAAAATGATTTATTTGTATATAATCATCCATTTATTCTTTCTGCCAACAATTACTTTCATTCTCCCCCTCTCCCTCCTTCTCTCACTCACTCCCCCTTCTCTGTCTCTCTGCTTTGAAGTAGCTAGCAGATACACAAACCCATGCATTGTGTAATGCACAGTGGAGACTGCAATTGACGTGTGGTCTTTGTGTTGTGCCATCCATATCCCCTTTCAATAAAAGGGGGCAGCACATGGGCATGCGGATGGGTATGCTGTGAGCACACAGCCTCCAGCTGTTACCCCCTCCAGGATTGCCTCAGCTGCAGACAGCCCTCTAGCACAAATGCATACCCCTTCCTGGGAAGGCTCACGTGTGATGGCTGACAGGCGCATGGCACAGAGGCCTGGCTACCTCAGCCCAACTAGAACAATGCTGGTCACACTAGCTCCAGAGCTCCCTACCCTACCCTGAGGCTGCCGTTTGACTTCCAATGCAGCTCACTGGCTCCCTCTGCCCAATCTTGCTTCCTTCCTCTTTTTCCCACTAATGGCATTCTTGAATAAGCATCCTGTGCATAAACTACATTTCAGAGCCTGCTTTCTGGAGAAGATAATCATAACATGACATCAAGTATGATCCCTGTACCCTAGAGGGGAAGTGATACATAAAGTTACTGCAGCATAAGGTGAATATAATAAGTAGGGTATGTGGAAGTTCAGATCACTCCGTTGGGGTGATGACTATATCAGAGATGCCAATCATATTATCCAGACCCATACATGCTCTACCCACATGTGCTCATGTACCTTCTGCCAGTCTCCAGGGTTGGCTGATCAAGGGGTGGGCATCAGACCTAGGGGAGTCAACCCATTAGCTCAACTGGATTCCTCAGTATTTCCCTCCAAGGAATTGAGATATTGGGATATAGTACGTATGAAGTCAGCTTCCACTGGACTCTGGAAATGATGGAACAAATAAGCCATCATACATACAAAATACAGAGTTGGTAGAATGAGAGTGAGAATAATAAAGCAGACATGCCAAGAGCTGCAGACAAAAGGAGACTTGGGGCCCCAGAGAAGGGGAGAGCAACATCCATGTCTGATTTTCTGATACCTCCAACTCTAGTCTCACATGAGACCTGTAGTTCCCTAGGTTCTGTGAGTTAACCATGTACTTCTTATGCAACAGATTATCCTTTTGGCTAAAGGAGTCTGTTTCTTGTAACAAAATTGGACTAACACAATCATAAGGGGAGGAATTTGCTAGAAACATAAGATTTCAATAGAGGAAGATAAAGGAAACATGGAATTCAAGGCTAGAACAGCATCACACAGAGGTGTTGAAAGACATATTTGTTGGACATATTTGGAGGATGATAAATAGGCCAGTTCAGCAAATATGAAGAAAATGGAAAGCAAAATAACAGAATAAACCAGTTTGCAAGACTGGTGGGAAAACTTTGATTAATCGATGCATCTGGCCAACATTAGGAATTCCCAGTGGCCACAGGAAACACGAAATAAGGATACAAGGCAGTAAAGGTTGGCTGTGGGAGGAAGTGGGGAAATAAAAATTCATTAATGGTGTCTTTCTGGCAGGAGGGTCATAAGAAGAGATTAATGGAAATGGAGCCCAGTGAAGGTGAAGCTATTGGAGGAAGAGCCACCAGGTGGAAGTGGAAGTTGTGGAGGCTCCAGCTTCTTAAAGCAGGGAGAGGAGAAGAGGAAAGAATGTCCCAGCGTCTCCTTCTTCTCATCCTCGGATCTCCTGTTGGGGCCAGTCATTGGTTCAACTCAACTGGAAATCTGCCAGCACAGAAGCCTGGGACTCAGTCCTCAGAGGTCACCCCCGGGCGCGTGGCAGGACAGAGAAGCACAGAGAATGGATGAAATAAATGTTAGTACATTTTATTTAGTGTACACAATCCAAAATATTATCATTTCAACATGTGAGCTGTATAAAAATTATTATGATGATATTTTGCATATTTTTGGTACTAAGTCTTCAAATCTGGCATGTATTTTACATTCCCAGTGCATCTTAGCTCAGACCAGTCACATTTTGGGGGCTCAAAAGCCATATGTGGTCAGTGGCTATCACACTGGAGAGTACAGTTCTAACCTGTTGTCAGTATTATTGAACGTAAAAGGTGGAACAAAAAAAGAATAATTAACATGACGAAATTGCATATTAGTGAGGAATAATTGTATGAGGATATGCCATCAGCAGGCCCAAATGCATGTTGTGGGACTTAACAGAGCTTATCAACGACTAAAAGGCATTTTTCTCATCCTAAAAACAGATTCCCATTTTAGCCAGCAGATCAAAAGGACCCAGCTACCATTTGTTAAGATATCTCAACACACAGATTATCTATGGAACTCTTAACTTTAAGAACCAGCTGTAACTGCAAGTCTGTTATGTGTAAAATGTAAGTTAGTGACAAACACTGCAATAGTATCTATTGTAGCAATCTGTTTTCAAACACTCATTGAATGCATGCAGTATGTAAAGAATGAATATCACAGTCTGTTTGGGCTGCTATAACAAAAATGCCAGAGACTGGGTGGCTTAGACAGCAAACATTTATTCCTCACAGATCTGGGGGCTTGAATATTCAAGATCCAGCGTCTGGTGAGAGCCCTGTTCCTGATATGCAGATGACTGTTCCTGATATGCAGATGACAGTTCTCACTGTCTTCAGATGGCAGATGGGGCAAGAGAGCTCTTGGAGTCTTTTTATTTTTTTTCATTCTCACCTGAGGATATGTTTATTGATGAGAGAGAGAGAGAGAGAGAGAGAGAGAGAGAGAGAGAGAGAGAGAGAGAGAGAGAGAGAAAACCATTGATGTTAGATGTTAGGTATGTGCCTTGACTGGGAATCAAACCAGCAACCTTTGGGTGTATGGGATGATGCTCCAGCAAACCAAGCCACCTGGCTGGGGCTTGGAGTCTCTTTTATAAGGGCACTAATTACACTCATGAGAGATCCACCATCATGACCTAATCACCTCCCAAAGACCCCTACCCCCAATGCCACCACATAGGAGAATTAGCTTTTCAAAATATGAATTTGGAGGGGACATAATTTTGACCATACAATAAGTTTCTTAGCCATTACTGGTAAAGGTCATTTTCTAATTCAGTTTTTTTTTTTTTTTGGTAATAACTAAATCTGGCCAGTGTTCTTTGTGGGACTTCAGGTGACTATGGTTACTTTTTGTGACTATGGTTACTTTTTCCATAACAAGTATAGACTTTGCTGTAGTTAATTGCTTTGATTTTGTTCATTGCTAATATTGTAAAATTTCCATCTGGTGACAATATGGCTAATGTTTTTGCAGTTTGGGACAGTTGGTTGCTCTTTTATTGGCTTTCCCAATGAAGTGTGTGTTTTTCCCCCAGAGCAATTGCAAACTGTGTCTTTAGATTTTTCTGGTTTGATTCTCAGCTAGGAAGACTTCTTGTATTATCCCTGAACCTCTCCACTTTCCCTTACTGTTGAAAAAGAAAATATGTACAGTGCATCTTTCTAATGATACATTATACTACTGCTTTATTACTTTATACAATGATAACATTCCATGCCAGCTTTACCTTTTGGAAAGTGAAATGAAGCAAAATCGAATTCTGTCTGCTGCAATTAGAAATTGGATTACGATACTGTGGTAAGCAGGTGTTACAACCTGTTGATTGTGCGGTCTACTTCCAGCAGGCAAATCCAAGCATATATTAGAATACATTTTAAAAGAATAAAAATTATGGAAAGCTCTCTTGACCTGCAGCCCTTCTCCTTCCTAGATACCTTATTTTCAGAGAAGCACAGAGCACCACCTTCTGCTCTGAGAGGGTCCGGAAATTCTCAGCATTCGTGCTTTTCTGCCTCCTCTTCAAGGCCAGGCGGTGAGAGCACTCTGCCCCAGGAGCATGTGTGCCCGAGTGAAAATGCAAGGCTTCCAGAATCATGTCTGCGATTTGATGTTAGCATTCTGAACAGTCTTTATTCACATTGTAAGCACCTGATGAAGAGTCCTCGGGGTAAACTCCTGGCTAAGGATGGATAGCCCGCGTTTATTCAAAGACCAAATAACTTCCAGACATTTATTTTGGATGGAAACACATGTCTCTCTTTGGCAATAATTTCCTTGTGAGATATACAGGCAACCCCAACTTGAAAATAGACTATTCCCAAGTTTCATTTGTAGGTCACTCATTTGGAATGCACAGTGATTTTTTCCATAGAAATAATATTAAATGGCAGTTAAGAACCCAGGCTTCCCCCAAAATTCCTACCTAACCCACACCTCGGGAGAAGCTGAAACACTGCAATGGAGAATAGTAGAAAACAAGAGCAACACAGGGGTCTTTTCTTCCTTCTAGGATATCTCTGTGGAGGTGGTATCTCACAGTGATTAAGACACAGTTTCTGGGGCAGACTGACTCAACTTGACTCCAATCTTGGGAAAATGCTAGCTGTGTGACTTTGGGCAGGTCACTTCACCTCTTTTTTGAGTTTCCTCATCCATAAAAGGGAGATGACGTTAAGACCTATTTCATAGAGCTAGAGCAGTCGTGTGAGGACACACACACACACACACACACACACAAACACACACACCTCTTAGAACAATTCCTGGAACCCAGTAAACACCATGTGATTATTTGCTATTGTTATTATAGGTTCTAGTAACTGGCATAGTGGGAATTATATTTTAATCACTGATTCATATTTTACTGAATGATAAGCAAGAGTAGTGAATATTAACAATGAAATAAAATGGAGAAAATGGAGATGGTGTGTTCCTCCCCCATAGTTATTACTGTTTGTAAAATAAGATAAATTAGAGGAAAAGAGAATATAGATGGATACTGATGCTGAGTTATAAATATTTTCAATGATTCCAAAGGATGAATTTTTAAAAAATATATATTTTTATTGATTTCAGAGAGGAAGGGAGAGGGAGAGAGAAAAAGAAACATCAATGATGAGAGAGAATCATTGATTGGCTGCCTCCTGCATGCCCCCTATTGGGGATTGAACCCACATCTCAGGCATGTGCCCTGACCAGGAATCGAACCATGACCTCCTGATTCATAGGTCGAAGCTCAACCACTGAGCCACGCCATCTGGGCAGGATGCATTTTTTAAAGTCATATTTATTATTATAAAGTAGAGGCCCGGTGAATGGATTCATGCACCAGTGGGGTCCCTCAGCCTGGCCTGCAGGGTCAGCTGAAACCGGCTCCCTGACATCCCCCGAGGGGTCTTGGATTTCAAGAGGGCAGTTCTCAGGTGATGCACTCTGGAATCGGGCTCCCTCCTCTCTGGTTCTGGGTGTGTCACCTGATAACTGCAGCTGCCAAGTCCCCACAGCGATCAGCTGGTTGCTTAGGCTTTTACATATATAGACTAGAGGCCCGGTGCACAAAATTCGTGCATGAGGGGGTGTCCCTCAGCCCGGCCTGCACCCTCTCCAATCTGGGACCCCTCGGAGGATGTCAGACTTCCTCTCACAATCCAGGACCACTGGCTCCTAACTGCTCACCTGCCTGTCTGACTGCCTGATCACCCCACACCCCTCTGCCTGCCTGCCTGATTGCCCCTAACCACCTCTGCCTGCCTGATCATCCCTAACTACCTCTGCCTGCCTGCCTGATCACCCCTAACTGCTCCCCTACTGGCCTGATTGCCCCTAACTGCTCTCTTGCTGGTCTGATCGCCCTTAATCAATTCCCTCCTCTGGCAGGTTTCAGGCACCCAGGACCCGGGCCAGCATTGCCCGGGCTGGCCACAGCTGCAGGGGATCATGGGCAGGCAGCTTCACCCAGGCCATAGCCACAGGTGCCCAGGACCGCGGGGCGGGTGGCTTGTCCCTCTCCAGGGCCTCAGCCTGGCTGGTCCGCATTACTCTCTTGCAAGCTCATTTGTGCCTGGCTGGTCCCCATTCCTCTCTCCCCAGTGTTGAGTGTCTGAGCCGTTACAGCATGACGGTGTGAGGATATTATGGCCATTTGCATATTAGCTCTTTATTATATAGGATAATTTGAAAAACATAGAAAAGCACAAAAGAGAAAATAGAAATCTTTCCAAATGTGATGACCCAGAAATAGCCACTAGTTTTTATTTTGTCATCTTTTTATATTCTGTCCTATGCACCTGTACAACTCTCAAAAATAATTAATAATGCCCTAGTCCAGTGGTCGGCAAACTCATTAGTCAACAGAGCCAAATATCAACAGTACAATGATTGAAATTTCTTTTGAGAACCAAATTTTTTAAACTTAAACTATATAGGTAGGTACATTGTTATTAACTTAATTAGGGTACTCCTAAGGCTTATGAAGAGCCACACTCAAGGGGCCAAACAGCCGCATGTGGCTCGCGAGCCGCAGTTTGCCGACCATGGCCCTAGTCTATTTGACTCAGTGGATAGAATGTCAGCTCATGTGCTGAAGGGTCCCAGGTTCAGTTCTGGTCAAGGGCATATATCTCACTTGCAGACTCAATCCCTGGCCCTGGTCAGGGTGCATGTGGGAGACAACCAACTGATGTGTCTCTCTCACATTGATGTTTCTCTCTCTCTCTCTCTCTCTCTCTCTCTCTCTCTCTCTCTCTGTCTCTCCCTCTCCCTTTCATTCTCTCTAAAAGAAAATGGGAAACTATCCTTGGGTGAGGATTAACAACAACAAAAAAGATTAATTATAATGAAATAATCCATATTATTTTCACAATTGATTTATCCACATAGCAACATACTTTAACAATTTTCCCACATTAGTACAGCATGTGGTTTCTAATGGCACTATGGCTTCTATCACATGGACATGCTAAAAATGACACAGACCATCCATTGTTGATGGACATTGGACTTGTTTTCCTTTCTATACTATTCTAAATAATGCCACTATATTTATACATATAGATAAAAGTTTTTTCATTCTAGTATTTATTTTCTTAACAAAAATTAAATTTTCTGCCTAGATTCTATTCATAATTTAAGGATTTTTTTTTTACATTTTGCTGAACTGGCTTCTAAAGAGAATGTTGTAATTCATCTTGTTTCCAACAATGAGACCACAGTTTTCTAGAAAGATGATTAAATTCCGAGATTGAGGATATGTTTAATCTTGCCAATATGATAAATGAAAAGGGCATTTCATGATTTTAATTTTTGAATCTGATGTTGGACATTTTTAATATGTTTACTGCTCATTTGAGTTTCTTTTGTCAATTATCTTTCCATAGTCTTTGGCCATATTTATGTTTCTATGTATTTGAAATAGAAGCTAGTGTCTGCAGGAGAAAATAATTTTACAATGTTGGAAGACATGCTAAATTCGATATGGTAGCGTCTTTCTAAAATACTTTATTTATCTGGATTTTCATATGTGGTTCTTAATAAGTGAATCCAGTACAGTGGGGCCTTGACTTACGAGTTTAATTCGTTCCGAGACCGAGCTCGTTAACTCAAATTACTCTGTCAACTCAATGCAAAAAATCGGCCGAGAGACAGCTGGTATCTCAAAAAACTCGTTAGTCGGGACACTCATAAGTCAAGGCCGCACTGTACTTCAAACACTTGAGTTTAAGAAAAAAATAATTTCTGGATTTAAATATTTCTAAATATTAAATATTTCATCCTTTACTTAAACAGTCTATTGTACATACAACTTTTGGCCAAAATGCGGGATGGGTATTATAAACATCCAGGAATGCACTGTGGAATTAGACACTGTGTCTGCCTTTCAGCTCATCTGCTCTTTCCCTTGGTGTCTGTTAGTGCTGGACTAATTGTCACATCTACGGTCATGGTGGCTCATCATATAAGGATGTTTCTGTCTACTCTCTCTGCATTGTATTTCTTTGTTATCCCAAGAGAGGTTGACTGTCATCAGGAATAAAAGCAGTTTAAAGAAGGAAGAGAAAAAACAGTATGGAGATTCCTCAAAAAAATAAAATAAAATTAGAGCTGCCATATGATCCAGCAATTCCACTTCTGGGTATTTATCTGAAGAAAACAAAAACACTAATTGAATAGATACATGCACCTCTATGTTCATGGCAGTATTACTAGTAATAACCAAAATATAGAAACAACCTAGATATCCCTTCAATAGATGCATGGCTAAAGATGTGGTCTATATATACAATAGAATATTATTTTGTAGTAAAAAATGACATTTTGCCATTTTTGACATGTATAGACCTAGGAGGTATTATGCTAAGTGAAATAGGTCAGACAGAGAAAGACACAGTACATGATTTTACTTATATGTGGGATCTAAAAAGAAATAAATGAATAAACAAAATAAAACAGAAACAGACTCATAGATATAAAGAATAAGCTGATGGTTGTCAAAGGGTGGGGGTGGGGGATGGAAATATAAATTTTAAAAAACTAAATTTAAAAAGACTAAAGTATGCAAAAAGAAAAAAGTCTGAGGTCTCAAATATTGATATAGAATGACACAGTTCATCTATCTCATAAGGAACAAATGAGAAATGGGACCCTGTTCCTGAAAAAAAAAAAAAAAGAAGAAGATAAATTTAGTAGCTCACTTGAACAAACCCAGAGGAGGGGTATTCACCATTTAAAGAAGCAGGAAGACCCCTCAGGAAGCTGTCAGCTTTACTGCTCTGCTACCCGCTGCCTGTGGCTACATTGTCACAATGCTGCCCAATTGCATGGTGGGTAACAGGGCCTCCAGCACATCCAGATGCATATCTTAATTCCTCCATGTGTGGAGAAGGCTTCTTTCTTTTGGTTTAATGAGAAAAACATCTGAGGAGGAACTCTGATTGGCCAGGCTTGAAGCACCCATTCATTGCTCAAACTGGGGCATGGTACCAGGGGTGGGACACTGTGAGTGGCTCAGCCCAGGTCACAGGTTTGCCACTTGTGACCAGGGGACAGGGTTTTTTGCAAGAAGGGTGAACATGCTAGGAAGAATGAATCACCACTAGGGGCCAGGAAGCTGTCTCAGTTTGTGTTGGTTACTGCGGATTATAAGCTTGTGAAGAATTTGACATAGTTAAATAAACACGGAAATGAATGAGGGCATCTGCGATATGGGAGGAGATGTGCAAAAACTTGCCATAGATGGAGCTTGGAACTGTGTTCTAACAGTTTGCTTACTTCTGGATAGCGTTTGGGTAACATGAATCTTTCTGTAAATACAAAATGAAACTACTGTCCTGTAATGCAAAAATCATGGAATGTTTCTTCCCAGAGATTTAAGGACAGAGCTGATACATCTAATAGAGGAGAAAAAGTATGTCTTCAAGAAGCAAGGATAGATGTCCCAAGATACACTTTAATCCTCTACGTTTGTGCAAGCAAAGATTTGTCTGGGCAAATGTCCACTTAAGAAACCACATAAAACCCTGATAGGGTTTCATAAGGACACTGCTAAGAAACCAGTCAAAACCCAACAACAAAGACTCCAAGTTATACTGGCCGCAAGCCACATGCGGCTCTTTGGCCCCTTGAGTGTGGCTCTTCCTAAGCCTTAGGAGTACCCTAATTAGGTTAATAACAATGTACCTACCTATATAGTTTAAGTTTAAAAAATTTGGCTCTCAAAAGAAATTTCAATCGTTGTACTGTTGATATTTGGCTCTGTTGACTAATGAGTTTGCCGACCACTGGATGCCCTGCTGTCTCCCCAACCTGCCCTCAAAACACTGAGAAAGTAGCGCAATTTATACACAGGTACAAAAGACTCATGGATAGAAGAAGGCACACCTGCAACCCTATGCAAGCGGGACTCCCAAACAAAGCCCCGATCTATTAAAACCCCAAAATCACACTGGGCAGCAATTGAGCTGATAATGGATCCTGTGGTATGAATTATCGGCCCATGGGAATATCAACAAACATTGAGTGATGAGTTGGGAGAGAGAGAATGTATATCGAGGTTCTCAAGAGTACCTTGATGTATACTTAGAGGCCAGTCTTTGAGGTCTGCTACATCTGGATTCATACCCACCTCCATCACTTACCAGGGCTGGACACATTGTCTTTGAGCCACATGGGTAATAAAAGGACCTGCTTCACAGAGATGTGGTAAAGATTATGTAAAATAAACATAAAGAACATTTAGCATATTTTCCAGTATGGTCAATAAATATGATCATCCCCCTCTCCTGCTAGTAGCAAAAGTGATCTCTTAAAATTCAAATCTGAATATATCATTCTTCTATTTAAAACTTTCTCATGGTGTCCTGTCACAATTAGAAGAGATCAAAACTCCTTACCATAGCTTGCAAGTCATTAAATGATCTGGTTCTTGTCTTACTTTGCACCTCATTTTTGTCACTATCCCTCTCATTCATTTTTTTCTTGCTACACTGACTTTCTTTTGATTTCTCAAACAGCCCAAGAGGTTTCTGAGGCCATACCAGTGCCCCAAGGCTCCCCACAGGATCTTGTTCTCTGTCTTCCTCTGTCACCGGTCATGTTGGAGGTGGTTGAACACAAGTCTGTTCCTATGGGTTTCTGCTTGCTCTATCCAAGTCCCAACCACTCAATTACTGTTAGAACACAGGTTTTCTTTCTGAAGGTTTCCATAGGTTTACCTCTGAATCTACCTCAATTCATGTCCTATTTCCGAGTCTGCTGGGTCTCGCAGGCACTTACCTTGTCAAGCTATCCATGGCTGGTTTTACTCAGACTGAGAAGCAAACCAGATGTAGGATGGGAAACTCCTGGCTCTGAAAGGGCTCACAACACACATTGCTCAGAGCTCACCCAGGTACCTCCCTTCGAAAATGTGACAGTTCTCATTCTTGAATGCACTCCACCTGCCCCTCATAAAGCCCTTCATGGAGCCAGAACACTTACCTGGCACAGAGGAGGTCACCGTGGTCAAACATTGTGATACTTGCAACACCCGACTGGCCACCATGGCTCATTGTCATCTAGGTTTTCCCTAAAGGACAGACACTCTTTCCATCTGATTGCCTGGGTGGGGCATGGCTCAGCAAATGGATCTTGGTAATCCACAGACTAAAACCTAGCTCCTGCAGAACATCATGCTTTACAATATCTGTCCTAAGAAGTTTGGGTCATAAAAATAGGGTTATTGGCAGTGCAGTGCTTTTAGGATCTTGTGTTGCATCTAGTTTCTGATTTCTACCTTTTCTCTATCACTTGGGCACCTGTCTCTGGGTTGGTTTCTGTGGATACAAAGAAGCTTATCTGGAAGGCAATCCTAAGACACATCAGTAAAGAGTACAGCTATAAGATGGAAAGAACAGGAAGCAAATAAAGGATGTGCTATTGAGCAGTTTATCACTAGGGTCTCTGAGATCCATTCCTGCTGGGAACTCGAGAGACAGTGTGGCACCTGTGTCAGCATTATTCCACCCAAGGGCCTGTGGAGCTAGGAATCTATTAACTCCAACCAGTTATTGCTTGAGGGCCTCTGGGGGTGACTTTAACTCCCTGAAACGCCCAACTTTCCAGGAAGGTTCAGTAACTAGAAAGATAACTAGAGTCATAGGTCTTTGTGGTTGAAAGCCGTCAGATTGGCATGTGCAGAGATGATAGGTCAGGGACTAGGAAGGGAGGGCACTGGCAGCATCTGCTCCCATACCAGGACATGTGGAAAGGTGGTCTCAGCTACACGGAAGAGACATCCACCCTAGCACCAGAGCTCAGCGTCAGTGTTCCTTACTCCTGGATGCGATATCTGACTCCCCATGACACAAGTATCCTGGGACATTGTGGTATTAAAACTATGACTGGAATTTGTCTCCTACCAACCTGGATGGCACCCTTTACTGTTACTTTGGTGGTCACACCAATTGCTGCCTGGCAGAGCTCAATTCACACTCTTGGCCAGAATGATTGCATGACCACCCTTTATTCCTTCAGTGAAGTGCAGTCTTTAAAAAAAAAAAATCAACTCCTTTGAGTGGTTAAACCTACAGCTCTTCCAGCAAGTACAAACAGCTGTATTTCTCAGATTGTTTCCTAGTTATAAGTCTAATTATAAGCCTAAACAAAGCAATAAAAGTTGTTTCTCCAAGAGTTAGAGGACTGATTTAGTGCAGCTTTTTTTTTTTTTTTTTTTTTTTTTTTTTTTTTTTAGAAATGTGAGGTAGAAAGGGCAGTTTTGCTGAGAGAGAGAGAGAGAGAGAGAGAGAGAGAGAGAGAGAGATCAAAAGGCCAATCGAAAGCCAACATAGCACATGATTTTTACTTCAGCAGTTTTACAAGCAAAAAAAGAGGGCCAAAAAGAAAGAGTTAAACCTCTTCTGCTCCTGTTCTGATTGAAACTTTAATTCTAAAATAGTCTTTGGCTGGAAAGATTGCACTGCACCATCTTTCCATATAAATGACAAGGCAAGACACACTTTTATGTGGTGTTTTATGGGATTTTCTTCGCATCTTTAATGTCTAACCATTTTATAGTGCTTGGCTTTGCAGGGCCCTAGAGATAACCTCCGAGCCGCACTGGCTCTTTTATTTGCAACACAGGAATAGTTAAGAAAGTGTCTGCACACCAATGACAAATTATTGCAATCTTAACTGGAAATAAGGCAGTAAAGAGTGCTCAGACTAAAAACTTAAGAGAAGATAGGAATACAGTGAGGAAGAGAAATCTTTCAAATAGAATAATGAAGTTAATTGGTACAAATGAGTGTGCTTTACAAACCATACTTAAAGATTAATTGCATTTTACTAATCATAAAGATCTCTCTTTTTCATCAATCAGGTGGCCTAGAAATAAACAGTGCTAAAGGTTCTTTGCAGTTTTTCTTTGAAACCCCCTGATTCTGAGAGTTTAGGGTACATCTGTACAAATGTACATGTGAAGAGTGACAGTCCAAGGTGTGAGTTTTTTTTAAATATATTTTATTGATTTTTTACAGAGAAGAAGGGAGAGGGATAGAGAGCCAGAAACATCGATGAGAGAGATTGATCAGCTGCCTCCTACATGCCCCCCAGTGGGGATGTGCCCGCAACCAAGGTACATGCCCTTGACCGGAATCAAACCTGGGACCCTTCAGTCTGCAGGCCGACGCTCTATCCAGTGAGCCAAACTGGTTCGGCCAAAGTGTGAGTTTTTAACTGTAGAGCTGTTTATTTGCTGTAAAATCTGTGAGATGTGATTACTTGCAGATGATAAACACTCTAAACCAGTGGAGAGGAAGGTGGTCTTCTGATAAGAATCACCTGGGAATCTTTTAAAAATCCTAATTTCTGGGCCTCATACTGAAATAAATCTTAATCTTTCTCACTAATGTTGTGGCCCCACCCCCTAACAAAGAAACAGAATTTCCGGAGGATGAGGCCCAGAAATCAGGATTTTAAAAAGATTCCCAGGTGATTCTAATGTGCAGCCAAGGTTGAGAACCACTGCTTAAACATTTCTCACCCATTCTTGTGTGTTCACTGAGTGTTCTTGTGCTATGGGAATCCATTTCTTTCCAGTTTTCAATGATGAGTTTAAGTTACAAGTATTTTGAGGTTTTGTTTAAAAAAATTATCTTAAATGTTTTATTTTCCCTTTTTTTCAATCTTATTCCAATAATTATGAAGGTAATTATGAAGGTGGTGGTGAAGAACATGGGCATTGGTTTCAGGTGGATTTCAATTTAAGTCCTGGCTCTGGATACACTAATTGTGTGATCTAGGGTAGTTCCTTAATTTCATCACAGGTTGGTTTTGTCACCTATAAAAGAGGACTATTGACAATGTTTACTTCATAAGTATAACATTATTGTGAGTATTCAATGATATAACTATATACTTAAATAGTATAATACATCGTAATATATAATTAATGTAACATGTAATTAATATAATATAATATAATCCTATATAATAAAAGGCTAATATGCAAAT
Organism: Myotis lucifugus; assembly: GCF_000147115.1. Classification (NCBI taxonomy): domain Eukaryota; kingdom Metazoa; phylum Chordata; class Mammalia; order Chiroptera; family Vespertilionidae; genus Myotis; species Myotis lucifugus. Next base: position 611,451 of record NW_005871247.1, read on the forward strand.
TGTCCCCTTGGGAGTTCGACCAACAGGGAGTTTGACCACTTGCTATGACATGCACTGACCACCAGGGGGCAGCATAGAATGAAGGAAGTCCCTGGCCAGTGGCCAGCAGCCTGGGGGAAGGAAGGCCCTGGCTGGCCCTGATCGCTGGCTAAGCCTAGGGACCCTACCCATGCATGAATTTAGTGCATCAAGCCTCTAGTACAATGGTCAGCAAACTGCGGCTCGTGAGCCACATGTGGCTCTTTGGCCCCTTGAGTGTGGCCACAAAGTTTCAATTGCACTGTACATTCATGCCCGCACGTGGTATTTTGTGGAAGAGCCACACTCAAGGGGCCACAGTTTGCCAACCACTGAGCTAGTATAATCCTATATAAAGAGCTAATATGCTCCAAACAGCAGAATGACCATCCAGATGACCTTCTGGATGACCTTCTGGATGAAGCCGGGGCTGCGATGGGCTGCGATGGGCTGCGAGGGCCAGCTGGGGCTGTGAAGGGCTGTGAGGGCTTTCCGGGGCTGCGAGGGGCTGTGAGGGCTGGCTGGAGCTGCAAGGGCCAAGCCCCTTACATGAATTTTGTGCATCAGGCCTCTAGTATAATATAATATACTAGAGGCCCAGTGCACAAAAATTGTGCATGGGTAGGGTCCCTGGTGGCTGCCGGCCAGGGGGCCTCCCTTCCCCCAGCTGATGCCCACCATGCTCCATGCCACCCCCTGGTGGTCAGCACATATCTAACTCCTGATTGGTTGAACTGCCCATAGGGACAATTTGCATATTAGCCTTTTATTATGTAGGATAATAAAGTTTTGGAACATTAAAGCATTTAAAATGTTAGAAAACAACATAACTGATAGCAAGAATATTTCACATTGATGGATTTGGCCAGATGTCACAGTAGATGTATATCACAGCACAGGAAGCAAGTGAGGGAAGTCAGTAGAGGAGGCTGCACAGTCTCTGATTCTGGGCTGTTTGAATACCGTTTACACATGGAATGGCTGGTGTTTTTGAGAAAAAGCGATTTCTTCCAAGATGCTCTATCCTCTGTCTCCAGGCAAAACAGCTTTCTTGGCAAGAGTATTCTGACCCAAATACTTTACATGTAAGGTAGTGAAAGAAATGTTTAAAATATGCCTATAAAAGCTGGAACTTAGTGTTTTAAAGTCCTCTCTTGGTTATTCTTTTTCACCAGAATCACTTTCTTACCCCAGAGAGGTGATGGGGCGGGAGTGGGAGGAACATTCACGAGGCTCACAGCACTTTGCTTCTTAGGTCATTGATACATGGCTGTGTTTGGCTCCAGGCTCACCCCCGAGTTTGGTGAATTAGTTAAGACTCGTTCCCACATAGCAGAAATTTGAGACTTGGAATGTAGAATTTATGGGAGAAGAGACTAGACATTGCCTATTTTTCCCCCCAAAGCAACTCCCCACAGATGTCCCAAGAGAAGCTCCTCTACATTATTCTATGATCAAATATGTTTCCTAAAGTCCAATAAACCTCCTTCTTGAACATTCACCATGCGCATTAGTATATGCAAAGTTCTGAGAAGTCCTGAAATAAAGAAATTGACATGATGGACTTTAACTCCGTGTTTTCAAAGTTATATGTCCATGACACCCAGAAATACCCAACATTTGTGAAATCTACAGCATGTGAAAATGTTAGAAAACAACATAACTGATAGCAAGAATATTTCACATTGATGGATTTGGCCAGATGTCACAGTAGATGTATATCACAGCACAGGAAGCAAGTGAGGGAAGTCAGTAGAGGAGGCTGCACAGTCTCTGATTCTGGGCTGTTTGAATACCATTTACACATGGAATGGCTGCTGTTTTTGAGAAAAAGCGATTTCCTCCAAGATGCTCTGTAGATTTCAGGATACACTGAGATTCACATGCTGTAGATTTCAGGATACACTGAGCTACAGGGAACCAGGGACACAACCTGATACTTGCAATCCCAGGTTTTGGATTTAGTCCACTACTAAAGCTTCAGCACGGACATGGGCTGCAAGCACGCAGATGTTCCTGGTCCTCACCTGGGCTGAGGTGTCAGGTGGCTAAACTGAACCTTTGTAAAGAGGTGACAGTGGAAGAGCTATTGGAGTTTATATCATTGTTCTGGCTGTTACATGTTCTTCGCTGAAGTTGAGGAAAATTAGGAGCACTGCCTTTCCATTTCCAAAATGTGTTTCAATGTAAAGAGAAAAAGCCAATAATTAAAAATGAATGATGAGATATTTGTGTTTGTGAGAAAAGAAAACAGAAATTGACTACTCATTTATATATATATATATATATATATATATATATATATATATATAACGACCGGAATGACCAGTCGCTATGACACACCGGAATGACCAGTCGCTATGACACACACTGTGGCCACCCAACCGGCCTGATCAGGGGAAGGATCAGCTGGACAACCTCCCGCAGCCCCTCCCCCAGCCAGCCTGGCCCTGATCAGCCCTGATTGGGGCCTGCTGGCTGGACCCCACCCATGCACATATTTGTGCACCGGGCCTTTAGTATATTGATAAAGATGTTTGAAACCTCTCTAAGTACTCCTCTTATTTCTCAAGGGATAGTTTCTTTGCAAATATTGAGAATGAGAAATTTGGAAAAATTCATGTATTCCAAAGAGGAGTGCAAGAATAGGTAGAGAGGAGTCAAATGATTTCTCTAGTTTTCTTTTCAATTTGATTTTTAGGATGGACTGGGACTACAGCCATGGACTTGGCAATTTTTCTTCCCACATGTCTCCTGAGTTTTCTTCACGACTGGAAACCATTTGTGATCATAGGAAGAAATGCTCTTGCTGACAAATGGGCGTTTCTTGCTGTGCAGGTTCCAAGTTGTTTAATGACACCATGGGAAACCCGGTTCCCAGTGAGCATTACGGGTCGGCACTGTGTGGTTGCAGCACCTGTGGGAGTAGACAACACCAGGCTGCCCTGTCTGCCTGGATGACTGATACTCCCCGTGTGTGGCCACCTGGGAAGGCTCTCTGCCGGCTGTAAAGAAAGCACTCTTAATCAGGGTAAACAAGACCAAGGGCTAGATGGAAGGGAACCTTCTCTAGAGCAGTGCTTCTCAAAGTGCAGCCCCTGGACCAGCAGCACCATCTGGGAATGTGTCAGAAATGCAAATTATAGCTTCCCACCCAAACTACCGAATCAGAAACTCCTGTGGTGGGCCCCACAGGCTGTGTGTTACCAGCTCAAGCCTCCAGATGACCCAGATGCTGCTGAACTGCTGAAGTTTGAGAACCACTGCTCAGAGGAAAATGATCTGACGAGATGGGTCGAGCATCACAGAAGCCCTTTCAAAGTCACTCTGTATTTCCTCTGCTGCGGGCTCAGTGATCCCTTTGCCACCATGTCCAGCTCCAGGGTCATGGTGCCATTCTCATTCTTGCCTGCCCACAGATGGCTAAGGAACCCTGCTCATAACTTCCAAGTCCAGGTAAGTGTGGTTGACACTTTCTAAAGCAGTGAATCTTAACTCTGTCTGAATTCTGGAATCACTGGGCGGGAGGTGGTGGGGTGGTTGGGTGTGGTTAACAATCCAAATGCCCAAAGCTACTTCCTAGACCAATTAAGTTAAAATCTGGGGGTAGGAGTGAGACCCAGGTATCAGTATTTTTAAATCTGCCACTGGGGTGATTCTAACGTGCAACCAGTGTTGGCTCTGAAAGAAATGGATTAACGGCCAAGGAAATGAAATGCTACTCATGTAAATGTAGGCAAGCTTTTTGATCTCAGGATTCCAGGCCTGAACATTTTAGCAGATGAAGAAAAGGGCTTATCTAAGTTCCAAATCCTGTCTCCTGACTCTGGTGGATCTCTTCCTCGTTTTGCCCTTTTCATTCAATTCACTATAGACCACAGCGTCTGGGAGCCATCTGATTTCTTGTCCTCCAGTAGCTGTCTACCTGGACACTGCACTTTATAACACATTGTCTTTACTCTTCCTGTTGCTGCCAGACTCCTAGCTGCTATTCCAGAGGCAATCCTGATCAAGCCTGGTCCTCAGGCCAAGAACTCACCTGAATGTGTCTGCAGTTCATGCCTCACCACATCCCCTTTGACCTGAGGCTGTGCTGCTGCTGCTCCTGTCCCTGGAGTGCTTATCTACTGCACCATCATCCACCACATCTGCCCCCGGGTCCTCTGGGTCCTACAATCCCCAGGATTGGTTTCTCTAGGCCAGTGGTTCTCAACCTTCCTAATGCCATGACCCTTTAATACAGTTCCTCATGTTGTGGTGACCCCCAATTTCATTGTTACAAATTGAACATAATTAAAGCATAGTGATTAATCACAAAAACATTATATAATTATATATGTGTTTTCCTATGGTCTTAGACGACCCCTGTAAAAGGGTTGTTTGACCCCCAAAGGGGTCGCGACCCACAGGTTGAGAACCACTGCTCTAGGCAAAGGGTGGAGCAACTTGGGTGGGTCCTCAGAAAGAACGCCTAAGTAAAGCTGGGAAGATTGGAAATAGGGCCTTTGCTCTTTGATGTTAGTGGGGTTATGGGAAACAGAGGAGGTGGGCACAGTCCCAGAAAATCCTTATGCTGGGAACCAGCTTTCAATTAAAAATGTGCAGGTGTGTGCATGTGTGCTCACAGGTGTGTTGGGAATGAAACCACATGGGACTGAGCAAATTATCTTTGACTATAGATACACCAGACTAGAAGAGAAGATGTGCTTGGACAGTGGGGGAAATGCTATTGATTGCTCTTCTGACTTCTTAGTATATAACTCACAGATTACCTGTGCTGTTAATAGGTGTTTTGACGTGGAGGTCCAAACACCCAGCAAGAATTTAATGAAGAGTGTGTGAGCATGGGGAACCAGCAAGGGAGAGGGATGCCCAGGGCCTACACGGGTAGAATCAGGGAGCGACTGCCATGGGAAGGGGCCTCTGCTTAGGATATGTGGTCTGGCAGGGAGAAGCTGGGGCAGGGATGGGCAGGAGAAATAGCCTGGCCTCCTGTCTCTGTTGCATTCCATCATCAGACATAACTTCATCTGAGCTCAGGGATGCCTTCCCTTAGGTTCCTGGTGGGTATTTCAGAGAAGCTAACTTTTTGCTTAGCAAGTGCCAGAATGTCCAATGTTCCAATGACCAGCCCGGGGAAGAAAGAAAACACAATGCAAAATTGAATTAACTCTTTTCCCCTCCCCAACCAAATCTGAATGGCTCACAAATCAATGTATTGCATTTATACAGCAATTTACTCCCTGGCCCACAACTCCATCCTCATTCTGAGCTTAAAGCAGAGACATGGCAAATTTTATTACCTCTGATTTATAGGTGGGAAAAGGTGAGTCCGTATTGATTGCTACAGGCTTGTTGAGGTCCTCCTGTGAGTGCTAGAGGGAATTGAGCAGAGCTTTATTTGTTATGAAAACAAAAGCCAGGCTCTGTCTCTCTAGATGTGTAATTATGAGGGAGGGACACAACGTCAGGGCATCCTCACTTCACAAATAAAATGAAAGCATTTCCTATTAGGGTAATTGTATTAGTTTTGAGACATTTAGCTGCCACTAATACAACGAGGAAATATTTCCAGGATTCTAGGGGAGCAGCAGCTGGAGAAGCATGCAGACATTAATCCTTTGTAAACTGTGGGCAAAATGTCTTTTTGCTCTGAAAACAGAAACACGGTGAGAAGCATCCAGGAAAACTACCTGGACCTACTGTGTTTGTTTACAGACAGTTCTTGCCCCAACTTGGCTCAGAGATGCATGAAGGACAAAACCAAGAGCAGAGCCAGGGTATGCGCGAGGCAGTAGATGGAGGGTAGGAAGGAGGGTGCCCCACCAAAGTTTCCAGAGCATTCTACTCACTCTTGGACAGTGTGACTGCTTCCAGCGATGCCATGTCATTGTAATCAGACTTGTTTTCCTCCTGTTGACCGTCAGGAAACAAAATTAATCATAGATAAAGTGACGCCTGCTAAAACGTATGACATCAAATTTTATATTCCTTCTTCTATAGAGGGAGACATTTGAAGTGGGAAGTATAATTAGGCAATTAAATGTAGAGAAGACATCCCATTTACCTGAACTTAAAGATGGTGTTAAGTTATAATATCATTTAGTTCATAAGATCATACAGGGGTTCCCTAAAAATGTGTACACATTTTAAAAACTGGTAACTCAGTTTTGAAAAGGAAATGTATTTGAATAAACACTGCCTTTATAATTATTCCAAGTGTGTGTATACATTTGGGACCCCCTTATCGAGCTGAAGAACTAGAATTTGCCTTGGTCCACCTCTGCTTTTATGAATGAGTATGCCACAGGCTGTCAAGGAGCCAGGGTCCAGATGTGAATGAAAGCATGCGGAGGAGCAACAGGAAAACCCAATATTTGAGTATTATGGGAATTAATATGAGAAAACAGTCTTTGGCTCCTCCACAATGTATTCAGTTCCTCCGTTCGTGATCAAAGAGCCTTCGCTGGAGGATGGGTCATGAGTGACGCTGTGGAGCGGAGACGGGTGGCAGGCTGGAGACGGTCCTGGAACCTCGCCGCTGAGCCGGGCGTGGGCACAGCTCCATGCCCCCTTCCACTTCCCAGGGCCGCTTTGTGAAGGCCCAGACTCTTGCTCTAACCCCAGCGCCGCTGAATCAGATCTCAGGGGAGGGTTTGAACGTTCCCAGGTTTAAGCAGGCGGCCTGACTCTCAGGGAGAGGGAAGCTCTGCGATTGGCCACAACCCCAGGTTTACCGTCTGAGGCTGCCGACTCCATGAAGTGAAGCCACACAACCTGCTGACCGCTTGCTTCGCTTCGCATAGCACATTGGCCTGAAACCGCACGGGCCCTATTGATCCCTGAAGTCAGGGTCAAAGATGGTCCAGGTTCATCTGCGGCTCTCCTGCCCCCCTCACGTCCCCTCCTTCCCCTGTGCCATGGGAACAGGGTCTTGGAACCTCAGGACCAGGACATTTCACTGGGGCTGAGGGCACGGTCCGCCTTGTCCTGTGACCTCCATTCTCACCTGCCCCCCTCTATCTGGATCCTGTGCAACGGGCATGCCCTGTGAGCTCCAGGGCTCCTGACCAGGCCTCTCCCTCCTCTCCCCTGGGCCTGCGCTCCTCCCACATCTGCATGGCTGGCTCTCCGGCACTCTCAAGCCTTGGCTCAGATGCCGCCTTTCAGGGCGGGCTGTGCTTGCTCCCGGCCAAGCCTCAACCTCAGCCTCAGCCTTCCTCCCATGCCCACGGCTCTCATAACACCTGTCAGCATCTACTGTAGAACAGAATTTACTTATTCTCTATGCTGACTGTCAACTCCCCCCCTCGCATCAAGACAGTAAGGTCTGCAAGCAGAGGGATTTTGTGCAGTTTTTTGTTGACTAATACAGCCACAAAGCCTAGGTCTGTGTCTGTTACTCAGTGAGTCTTTGTTGAGGGGTTGAAGGAAGGAATGCATGTCTGGGTTCGCTACTCCTGGAAAAGGCACCCCTACTTTCTCCTTTTTGATGCTCTCCCCTCTATAGCACAGCCCGGCCGTGTAAACTGAGCCTGGAGGGAAGGAGTGCTGGGCCTCCATCCTGGTTCCCTGCGCACCCTGCCTCCCTGCTGCTCTCCCGCTCTGGTTTGCAGGGCAGAGGTGTCCGTGTCCCCCTGGAGTGCTGGGGTGTGACTGTGGGCTGCAGTGAGGCGGGCACTGGCTCTCCTCCCTCCTGGTCTCCCACACTGACCTGACCCAGCTGGGTCTCTCCCCGGGCCAACCTGCGTCCCTCACCTCCACGTGGGGTCCAGGGAAAGCCCCAGCTAATGCCTGCTTCATTTTCTGTGCAGATCCACAGGGAAGGCAGCTGAGTGAGGGCAGGACTTGGGTAGTCCACATTGTCTTGCTCTCTCACTTTGTACCCTCCGTTCCATGAATCCTGACTGATTCATTATGCTTGTTGTCCCAGAGCCGGCCCAAATCCAGCCTACTGTGTGGGGAGTGCTGCAGGCTGCCTGACTGGGTGCAGGTCTGCACCTGGATCACATTCTGGTTTCCATGCAAAAGCCTCTGCCCAGCCCTGGTGGCTGGTTCTGGAGACCCTAGGAGGCCTAGATGAGAGCCACTTAACCCACATGCCCCTTGCTCCTCTCTTCTCTGGCCCTCTCTGTCTCTTGTAGTTCATGCAAGGGGTGGAAACTTCTGTAATGCTGTGTACAATGTGATAGAAACATCATAAAACTTTTCCTTAGTTCACATCCCATTTAGGCATCAGAACCCACTCTTACTTCTGATTTTATGACATCCCAACACAAAGTAAGAGTCACCATCCTCACTATGGTCATTCCCTGGAATCATTTATGCATTTATGTTCCAGGCAGTGTTCTTAGCTCCGTATATGCATGGTCTCTGATTCCTCACAACTCTATGAAGTGGATTCTAGCTTTATCCCCATTTTACAGAAGAGAAAAGTGAGGCTCAGAGTACTTATGCACCTTGCCCAGGCTCACAAGGTTAGAAACGGAAAAATCTTTACTTAGGCTTGGGTTTGTCTGATGCCCAAGCACGTGCTCTTTCCCCACGACGTGATGGGTCTGGAGAGTTCAAACAGACATGATGTTTGTCCAAATGCAGGAGAATGCCCAAGGCTGAGCATGGCCAAGTGTGGCCTTGATCAATCTTTAACCCCCTGGTAAGACTTCCAGGACTCCAGCCTACTGGGAGACCAGCAGAGATTTGGGGACAAAGCCCTTTCTTTCCAGGGGTAGCCAGGCCATGTATCACATGCAATTTACATGTTCCGAAGAATGACGCAGCCTGCCTGGAGTCAGTGAGTAGTCAGGTCATTTAAATAGCTTTCTCAATTTGAATTTCTTAGGTCAAACACATATGTATTAAGTTCCTACTGTGTGACCATTATGGTGATGCTCTAAGGGACTCTTGCTGAAAATGAAATCATTGCCACAGGACGAAGTCTGTGCCCGGCTATGGGTGCATGGACCCATGTCTCAGGCTTTCTTGGGCATGGCTCGCCTGGCAGGCAGATGTTTCCCTCAGTGTGCACCGTGGAACACTCACTAGTCTGCATGGCTCACTGTCCTGTTGTCTTCAAATCTTTGCTCAGAGACCGCCATAAAATCTGAATAGATATTGTAAGGACAACAATTTTCTTTGTCAAATTAGTTGGGGAGAACTTGGCTTTAAAAAACCAGGAATTTTCTCTACTGAAAGGCTCCTCAAAGTCCCTGCCATGTGAATGTGAGAGGAAAACCAAGAGAGAGTAAAAAAAAATGGAATAGTTTTTCAAACATTTTTGACTGTGGATTGTCCCCAAGATTTCCCCCATCATCCCATCCTCTTGGTGCTCATCAGAACTCACTCTGAGAAACACTGATTCAAATACAACATATTCCTCATTAAGATAACACAAAATAAAATTACTTGTGGGTACTAAAATTATTTATTTCTGTGTTTGTTTATTTGTTTACTTATTAATTTATTTTGGTTAATCCTCACCGGAAGATCTTTTTCCATTGATTTTTAGAGAGAGTGGAAGGGAGAGACAGAGAGAAATATCCATGTGAGAGAGACACATCGATTGGTTGCCTCCAGCATGAACCCTGATCAGGGCCAGGGAACCTGCAACCAAGGTATGTTCCTTTGTCTGGAATCGTACCCGGGACCCTTCAGTCTGAGGTCTGATGCTCTATCCAGTGATCCAAACTGGCTAGGGCACTAAAACTATTTTTTATGTAACTTTCCTTTGCATGAATTGTGGGGAGCAGCTAGAGTGTTTTGGACAGGTTTAAGCCTTGGACTGATGAGAGGGCACAGTCCTCTCATGGCTACATGCAAGTCCCAGCTTGGAGGGCAGAGCCCTCCCAGCACAATTATAGCCAACAGCTGTAGTTGTAAGCTTGAACCTATGGTTCGAACACATGGCCCCACGTGCCTGAGTGATGTGGGCTTGATAAGAGTTCAGGTACATGTAGTTGAGTAGGATTGAAACCCAGGAGAATGTTGTAAACATCTTGATCACGCCCTTACTTTGCCTCGTGGCATCTGATATAAAATAAAGACATGGCTTGTGGGCATCAGTGCTGTCTCTCCGAGAAACAGTGTCCCATCAAGACCAAGCTTTCATTCTCTTATCTGTCTTTTCTAAGCCTTTCAGCCGCCCCCACTCAGGTTCACCCTTGGCCTTGCTGGCACGGCACAATGAATGTCTCTTTATTTTAGTTGGAGAACAACTAGAGGTCATAGTAGTGCATGGTGCACATACCTTTGTTCTGACAATTTGTCTGCAAGCAGAAGGGGTCCCTGCCATGAAATCCTCACACCCTGCCTTTGGTGATCAGCATTGCACAATTGCTTAGGACTATTCCCTAACTCACCTACCAGTCTTCCTACCTAACCATGTTCCTTAAATGGTTTATTCGGTGTTTCCCGTTTTTGGACACTTTTAAACCGAACACAACTAGGTGTTTAAACGGGGCTATGCCATGGTGGTTTCCTCATAGTGTCCTTTCAAATGTGGCCATGGACCACCACTGTTGGGGCCTTTGATTTCCAAATGCTAGTTACAAAGCTGATTCAAGTTACTCTGGTTCTCGTGGAATTCCAAAACTCATGTTAAGTTTTGAGAATTACAAAAACAATAAAAGAAACATAACCACATCTAGGGCTGAATATTTTATTTTCAGCTCCTTATGAGGGCTTAATTAAAGAAGCTACTGATGAGATAAAATTCATTTTTAAAAGTCTAATGCAACTGATTTTTTAGTTCACTTCTCTCATCTCTTTTGGGTTTTTATCTCTGGAATTCAGGAACAAAACATATGCCTTTTGGTTAATAAGACTTCTCTTGAATGGATGATAAGACCAGGTGATTAATATGCCCCAGGCTCTGATTGTTTTCATTAGAACGATAACATGTGGACACACTGCTGGACCTCTCCACAGAGCCCCACCGAGGGATCATAAAAGGGAGATGAGGAACTCTGGTTTAGATTACAGCAAATGGCTTGAGGAATTGGCTCTGATGAGCTACAATTTACTATTGTAAAAGCTTACAGAGATGAGCCTTCTGCAGTTTTCTTCTCTTGTGTTTGAGATTAGTTGGAGAGGATGGTGGGGATCATAATCTTTCTGTTTTTAGCAGTCCCAATTGATTCCAGTGACGTAAGTTATAAATGAGATGGGTGTGTGGGCCTCCACCAAATTCCCAATGAGCACTTAACCGTAGCCTCAAATCCAATGCACATTTGTCATTATTTAACCCCACTGGTTCAGCAAAGGCCTAGAGGGATATCAGTGGGGTGGGAGGGAGGGAAGCAGGGGGAGACGCAGATGTACAAGGAATGGAGTCATTAGCGATATGGAGGTTACCGTGGCAGAAAAAATGCAGCTTTAAGGTAACAACTTCATTGTGCCAAAGATGTTGGGAGAAGGAAGGAGAGAAGCTGGTTAGTAAATTCAAATCTGACTTTGAGACAAGGTCAGCAGCCATGGAGGGCAGATCTGAGAAAGAAAATTAATATTTGTTGAGCACCTATGAGTGCCAGACCCTGGTCTAGGCTCTCAGACATGTTGCTCATTCATACTTTATAACAAAGGGAAACAGACTTAATCAATAATCAAACTAATCTCATTTCAAATTCTGAGGATAATAAAAGTAGAATGTACTCCATGGGGTTGTTGTGAAACAATAAGACAATATATATTAAGAAAAAACTTAACAGAGTGCCTGATGCACAGTAAACACTCAATAAATGTCAGTTTCTCCCATTTCCCATTCGCCCCCAAACCACCCAGAAACTCAAATAACAGCAATAAAACCAAAACATTACTAGACTGAGGTAAGTGTCATGAGGTCCATTACACAGATAGGAAATGTAAGTGTTCTCCAGGGTTCTGCCTTTGCCCATCTCTCGGAACTTTGTCCAACTCTGGTCTGTATATCCAAATCTAAATTACCATCCTGCCCTCCAAATCAGCTCTTTGTCCTAACTTGTGATTTCTATGAGCTAAACATTATTTTTTCTGCCTTCAGACTCAAAACTGTATAGTCATAAATAATTGGATGAGTCCCCATAACTTAAACCCCCTTTCAGCAGATAGCATTAATGTCCTAATAACTCACTACAACAGTACTTCTTGGGTGTATCCTTTCCATTGTCACTACAGTTGTTCAGATCGCCACCCTGTTTCCCAGGACCAATTGTAGGTGCAACCTTTCATGACTGTTTGGCCCTCATAGCCCTCCACCATAGTGCCTCACCTGAGGTTAATTTCCAATCATATCACCTACAAATACCTTACGCTTTGATCATATCCCACCTCTGCATCATCACTCATGTTGTTCTCAGCCCAGAGTCCCTGTGTTCCACTTCCTCCCACTGTTCTCCATCTCCATATGTTGAAATATTCAACATCATTTTTTAGTTATAGCCTTATTGAAGTTTAACTCATATGCTATATGATTCATTCATTTACAGTGTACAATTCAATGAGCTTTGGTATATTCACAGAGCTGAGCAACCATTACTATGTCTCTATAGATGTGCCTATTCTGATTATTTCATATAAATAAAATCACATAATGTGTGGTCTTTTGATTGTTTTGTTTTATTTACCACAACGTTTTTAAGGTTTATCCTTATTGTAGTAAGTGTCAGTATTTCATTCTCTTTTGTTGCTGAATTATGTTCCATTGTATAGATATATCATGTTTTGCTTACCCATTCATCATTTGATGGACAAATGTTGCTTTGGTTCCATCTTTTGCCTGTTGTGAATAATGCTTCTATAAATCTTCATATACAAATATTTATGTTTTCAATTCTTTTGGGTATATCCCTAAGAGTAGAACTATTGGGCCACATGGTAACTCTATTTAACCATTTGAAAATCTGCCTGCTGGTCTGTTTTCAAAAATATCTGCTCAATTTTACATTCCTACCATCAAAGTAGGATGGTTCTAATTTCTTTGACTCCTCACTTATACTTGTTATCATCTAACTTTTTAATTATAGTCATCCCAATTGGTGTGAAATGGTATTTCATTATGGTTTTGATTTGCATTTCTCTGAAGACTAATAGTGTTGAGCATCTTTTCATGTGCTTGTTCATTATTTGTATATCACCTTTGGTGAAATGTCTATTCAGATATTTTGCCCATTTTAATTGGCAGGAACCCATTTATTTTATAACCCTTATAGTCTCTACCACAGTACATAGAAGGTAGTTGACAAATATCTGTTGAGTTGAACAACAACTCAGTTGAACAGAGAACTCAATAGTTTACTAAAATCAGAGTTTGAAGATTCCCCACAATTCCCATTAGGTGAGTAATGGTGAAAAAATGAGGTGTCTGCATTTTCAAGAAGAACCTGGAAATTATACTGCTCGTTGACCAAAAAATAGCATAATAATGGATCAAATCAGAAGTAGGCAAGGTAGGTTTGCTCCTAGTCAAAATGGTTTGACTTTAACCTGAAAGAAGGTATTACATGTCTAAAGAAGTATCCCTTAAAAGGGTGTTTTTGGGGTCATTGAAACATAGATTATTCTCATTCTCTATGTCTATATATAAAAATCTATCCAAAGCTTTGTGATGTATACTATTTATTATTGTTTGTCATAGTTCTGTGAGTTGATTAGGCTTAGCTGGTTTCTCATTTGAGAACTCTTACACAGTTAAATCAGATACCATATGAGGTTGAAGGTCCAATTGTAATGAATGGCCAAGAAGGCTCACTGAGAGGCTGCTGGTTGATGCAGCTGGACACTCAGCTGATGTTGCTGGCGAGCACACCTGCACATGGCTTTTCCACATGGCACTGGCTTCTTACAGCATGGTGGATGGGTACTACAAGTTAGCTATCTAAGAGACAAAAGAGTAAACTGCAAGGCTGATTATGACGCAGCCTGAGCAGTCATAGAAATGCTGTCACTTTTGCTGCATTCTATTTTTTAAGGAAATCACTAAGGCCAACCAAGATCCAAGGACAGAGGAATTAGAATCACTTCGATAGAAGAAGCAGCATGCATGCACAAGGACAAGATGGATGATGGAGGCCATCCTGAAGAGAGTTACCACTAAGGTAGGAGGTAAAAGAAGTCAAATTGGCAGAGTCCATCCAAGGGAGAGAGTTTTCTGGCTCAGGGACATGGCTGCCTATGCCAATGGCTGATGACTCTTCTCTTGCTCCTTTATGAAATTTTAACTCACAACTTATATAGATTCCAATTCATCCAACAGCAAGGAATACATAACAAAGACCAAAAGATATCAAGTAATAATGAAAATATGAGAAAACATCAGAAACAAACAGATTTAATCGGACACATCACGAAATCTCAGTTCTTTTAATAGCTTCAGGTGAACAAAATACTTTTAATGGGCCTATCACAAAGCAAAACTGTTTCTCTGGTTATTCTGTCTTGCTGGACTCTCATGCTTGCTTAATCCTTCAATCTCATTTTCTGAAGCTGTTCTGACCATTACCCATGACTCCCATGTGTTTTAATTTCTTCCCCTGGTTCTGTGTCTCCACCCAGGCCCTATGTTTGAACTGTAAACTGATTTCCCTTCCAAGAAATCCATCTGATTTTTATTACGCACCTTTTCAACATCTTGCACTACAGCAATTACTTCTCTGATGTCACTTCATTCTTAGAATATTGAGTACTGAAACCTAAAGAGAAGTACCTATTTAATCACAAGCTTAAGCCCACTTTAAGAACACTGAGGAAAAAAGGTAACACTGGATATTAGTCTACAGTTGATGCCTTACCTCTGAGCTGGGAGATGAAGGCACTACGTATGATTCCTAACCATTCTCTTGTGAAGAGGACATTAAGATATAATCTGTGTACTGCGATGAAGTTCAAGGAAAGAAGTGAAAGAAGACAAAAAGGCATATTCTGCTTTACTCTCAAGGCAGAGGAGCTAAGGACCTTATGCTACCTGGCATTTTAAGTCTGTATCAAAAGTGTGGGGGTTAGCCTTAGCTGGTTTTGCTCAGTGGGTAGAGTATGGGCCTGTGGACCAAAGGGTCCCAGGTTCGATTCAGGTCAAGGGCACATACCTTGGTTGTAGGCTCCTCCTGGCCTGGTCAGGGCGCATGCCGGAGGCAACCACTCTATGTGTTTCTCTCACATAGATGTTTCTCTCTGTCTTTCCCTCTCTCTTCCTCTCTCTCTAAAGGATCAATGGAAAAATATCCTCCAATGAGGATTAACAACAATAATAACAAAAAAGTGTGGGGATTAAACATCAAGAAATAAATCAGAGTAATAAAATAGATTCTCCACCACATTTAAAAAGCCAAGCAGCAGGCACTTTTGGATTTTACAAGGCTGTTAACTCAGTTGGTTAGAGCATTGGCTCGATATGGCAAGGCTGTGTGTTCAGTCCAGGGTCAGGGCACACACAGAATCAAAGAATGAATGCATGAATAAGTGGAACAATAAATCAATGTTTCTCTCTCTCAAATCAATAAATTAAAAAAAATGATGTGGACAAGGCTGTAATCACAGGAAAATGCACAACTTTAAATGAATTAGTTAAACACAAAAAATGAATTTAAATAAATATTCAACTCAAGATGGTAGAAAATAACATCAGTAAGGAAATTTGAGAAAGATAAGCAGGAATTACTACATTTAAGACACAAAATAAGTCTCCATAGTTGATAAATAATTCTATTAACTGGTGTCTTTGAAAACATTAATGAAATGGACACATCACCTCAAAGATTAATCAAGGGGTGAAAATAAATGCAAATTAAGAATGAGAGATAGCATTTACACACATAGATGAGATTAAGAAAGAAGATAAATTTGCATTCCAGTCTATGTTAATCATATGGGTTAAGTGGGCAGTTTACAAAGAATACAAACCTTACCAAAGGAAAATAAGATAAATAATGAAGAGAAAATTTAGCAAAGTTGTTAAAGAACCATTTCCCCAAAAAGTGTCTAAGCTGAGGCAGTATCATGAATGGATTCTTCCTAGGACTCAACATAACTTCTGCTCTTTCACTCTAGGCAGAGAGAAAGGTGGAAAGCTACGTAATCTGTCTTCAAAGTTAGAATGACTTTAAATGTGAAACTAGAGAGAGAGGATCTTTTAAGAGAAAACTGTATATCAGATTTTTTAAAAAAATGTAAATAGTATATAATGTAAAAATCCACTCATATCAGTAATATAATACACTACACAACCCAGAAGGTTTTTCCCTAGATTTATAAGAAATATCTTTTAAGATGTTAATAACCAAAGAAAAGTAGTTGTTTCAATACATTTCAAAATATATTTTTATATAATTCACTTATATTCCTGACAAAATAAAAACAAAGAACTGGGAGTAATCTGGTAACATGTGTCCTTCACAGAAGTATCTGACATGGACAAACAGCATCACATTTAGTATTGCAACACTAGGCTGTTCCCCTGAAAACCAGGAAAAAGATAAGAATATCTGCCCCTGAAATAGCCTCATAATTGGTCTGCCTGCTTCTAATCTCACCTGGTTTCTTCCCATTGTCTGCAGTAGGGTCAGAACAGTCCTTTAATCTCATCATCTAGTCATGTTACTTTAAAAGAACATTTAATTATGTCCTTTGCTTTTGGGATGAGAACAAAAATCTTTAATTTGGCTTCAATGTCCTGCTGGATACAGCCCCTCCTCAATTCCTCTTCCTCACCTAAATAAATTAGTACCTGTCAATTACTTGGAGCAGTGTGAGGCACGGACACAAATAGTGAAGAGGCGGAGAAGGAGGAGACTAAGGAGAAGGAAGAGAAGGCAGAGGAAGGCACTCTCCCTAGGCCTCTAGCATCTAGCATACGGAACTCTGGCCTTTGAAGCCTATCAATTGTGGCACATTCCCTCCTCTCATGGCCTTCACATGACATCTTCCTGCCTAGAACACCTCTCCTTTCTTCAGCTGAATAACATCCTTCATAACTCAGTATCTTACAGCCCCTTGACATTGGTCTTTATGCAACCTGTGTCAAGTACCTCTGCCTACTCTAACCAGCTGTGTCCAGAGGCACAGAACCTTGCAGGGAACCCTGTGGCTCTGAGAACCTCCCTATTTTCTTAGGGATGGTGGGAAAGGGGACAGAATTTCTAGAAAAGAGGGGATTGGACAGGGCATCCACTATGACTACTGTTATTTAAAACAGTTCTGAAAGTGCTAGCCAAGGAATGTAAAAGCTAGGAAAAACAATACACATATACAGATGAACGCACATCCATCACTAGGAAATGCTAAAATAGTCAGTAGAAACATATTTTCACTCTAATAGGGCAAGTTGTTAAGGGATCACATAACATTAATGTACAGAATTATGATTCAGGATAACAGAAAGAACACATTTCAATCTTTCTCTCTTGTTCCAATCCCTAGAGATTACAAAAATAGAGGCACCAAAGTCCTAATAGTGTAGAAAGCAAAGCTAAAGGCAATGCCCCTTTTAGCATAATCCATGTGAAATCCCTAAAAGGTGGATAAAGCAGATGAGTTTGGTTTGGGTAAGAAGGCCACATCTCAAAACATGGTGGATCAGTTGCATGTGGAATCTGGAGTGTGGACATTAGAAGCAAGAGGGGTCTCGGTGTAGAATGGAACAACCAAGTGCAGCATCCTGCACCCTCCTACACACAGTGAGTAAAGATCCAGGCAGTGAGTAAAGAAGGCTGCCCCTAGGAGAGAGTGAACCAGTACCTAGATGGTGATAACACCCAGATCAAACAGAGAACTCTCCCATGTGGGAGAATGGTTCCTGGTAGCACCCACTGGGCAGCAGGCCTTACCATGCCCCTTCATAAAGAGGACTGAAATTAGGCATTCCCACATGTCCACATGCAGGGATGCAGGCATCAAAGCTGATGCCCTGAAAAGAGCTACCTTATGCAACTACTGGGGGAACAGAGTTCATAGAAGATGAAAGGGACAAGGTTCCTCAGAGAAATTCAAAAAGATATTCTGTTCAGAGAAGAACTTGGAATTGAAAGCTTAATTGTCAAAATTAAAACACAAAACAAAAAGCCCTAAACACAATAGATGGGCTGGAAAGCAAAATTAGTGAAAATGAACAATAGAATCAAATAATTCACACAGAATACTAGTGCAAAAAGATAAAATATCTAATAGAAAGGTAAAAAGAAGGATAGATCCAGAAGGGTCAATGCCAATATAATAGGAGTTTTAGAAGAAGGGAATAGTGAAAATACAGGGGAAGGAATTCTTAAGCAGTAATAAGGTATCATTTTCCCAAATTAAAGAAAGGCATGTCTTCAAATTTGTAGAGTAGGATTGCATGTAACAGGACTGTCACCTGTACAAGTGTAACTTCAGAATGCCAAGAACAAAGAAAAATATCTCTAAACCTTATAAGAGAGACAAACACACAAAACACACTGAGAGAGAGAGAGAGAGAGAGAGAGAGAGAGAGAGAGGGAGAGAGAGAGAGAGAATATGTCATTGTCTGCAAGAAGATAGTTGGGCAATGCATTCAATCATCTGAGGAAAACTTAAAAATGTAATTATGTATACAGAAAAGAAAACCTATGATTTAAGTGTATAGACAACACAGAATTTTTTGACATATAAGAAATTATAAGGTTGATACCCACAGATTCTTTTTGAAAGAATTATGAAAGATCATATTTCAGCAAGAAAAAAATAAAACTAAGGGAGAAATGGGATGCAGAATGCAACTGGAAATGCAGGGGACAAAGATATGTACAATAAGATAACAGTTGTATAAAGTTTAATTACTCACTGTGAAATCCTATCCTTTATATCATTTACAGACACATGTAGGTGCAGTAAAATATAAAACCATAGAGGGAATAATACATATCAAAATCAGAATAGAGGTTACCTCTGGGGAGTGAGGTATAATAGGATTGGGAAGGAGTCCAAAGGGGGATTCAATTATATAGGTAATGTTTTATTTCTTTTAAAAAATACTGATCTTGAGCAAATATAGCTAAATGTTAACATCTGTTAAATCTGGGTATTGAAAACATGGAATTTATTATATTATTATTTATCATTTCTTTTGAATTTGAAGTTTTTCAGAATTGTTTTAAGGAGTAAGGAAGTGAAGAAAGCTTGGATAGACAACCACTTAAGATATTTTGTAGTGGAGGAGCAGAAGGGTGGGAAGAAATCTGAGTAGGTTGTGGCATCAAAGGAGAGTGTTGTTTGCATGCTAAAGTAAATGACCTGGTAGAGGGAAGAGACTGAGCTGTGGAGGAAGGGAAGGGCTAATGGGGGAGCCAAGATGGAAAGAATTCTAAGCACCTGAGGAAACATTTGCCTTTCATAGCAATAGGAAGTTCCTTCTTTCCCTTGAACACGAGCAGGAAAGACAGATATAAATTTAGGGATACAGATGGGTTTATAGAACTTGGTGGTGAAAATATAATTTGCTCAAAGATGTATTCTATTCTGTCAGAGGTATACAAGTTAAAACTGTCATCTGAGAGCAGGTGAGATGGTATGCAGATGATTTTTTTTATTGTGAAGTCAGGTTTATTGAGATTTATATATGATTAAGATTCACTCCTTTTAGTGTAGAGTTTTATGAGTTTTGTTTGTTCGTTTGTTTTTTGTTAATCCTCACCTGAGGATATTTTTTCCATTGATTTCTTTGAGAGCGTAGAAGGGATGGGGAGAGACACAGAGAGAGAAACACATCAATGGGAGAGAGACACATTGATTGGTTACATCCTGCATGCACCCCGATCAGGGCTGGGGATCCAGCCTGCAACCTAGGTATGTGCCCTTGATGGGAATCAAACCCATGACCCATCAGTCTCCGCCTGATGCTCTAATCACTGAGCCAAACCAGCCAAGGAGAGTTCTATGAGTTTTGACAAGCTTATAGTCACCACCACAATCAATATATAGACCAGTTCCAACACCCCCCCAGAATTCCCATGTGCCCTTTATAGTCAACTCTTCTCCACACCCCAGACAACCAGTGATCTAATTTCTGTCCTTATAGTTCTGCCTTTTCCAGAATATCATATAAATGGAATCAAATAGTCTATAGCCTTTGAGGCTGGCTTCTTTCATTTAACATAATGCATTGAAATTTATCTGGGTTTTACATGTATCGGTAGCTCATTCCTTTTTATGACTGAAGGGAATTCATTGCATGGATTTGGGTTATTTTCAGTTTGGGGAGATTCTGAAGAAAGCCACTCCAGATACTTATCTACAGGGTTAATGTGGATATAAATTTTCAACTTTCTGAGGTAAATATTTGGGAAAGGACCAGTAGATCATGTGATAAATTTGTTTTTATATTTGTAGGAAACTGCTGAATGGATTTCCAAAGTGACTGTACCAAGAGTGTAGCATTTTGAAGTGAGAGGGGAAGGCATGAAATGAGCATCTAGGAAAATGAAATATTCCTTATTCTCTGTTTGCACCCCTAATGCTAATCTCCATTCTGTGCCCTGCTTTGCATCCTGGGAGCTCCCCCATTGTGCCATCTTAACTTCTCTGTCAGGGGCTCTTGGTTGGGTTGTCAAGAGGAGGCATTGGCAGGCGACTGGGGGAGAAGAGAAGTCTAGGTTCCTTCCCTGCTCCCTGCAAAACTGATTTTCTGCCAGATGGTCTCTTGTCCATGGCTCACTTTTAGGAGACTCAGTAAGATTTCCAGGGAGCCTTGCATGCTTATTTGACATTTGTGTTTAAGAATTTAAAATTTGACCAGGCACTGTGAAGATAGGATTTTATCTAGCAAATGTCAATTGCATGGTTGTAGGCATGGAGAACAGAATAGGTTCAACCAAGATGGGGGCTGGACAAGTGCATAGGTGATACTCAGGAGGCCAGGCATGTGTTTATCCTTCAGATCTCAGCTCAAAGGAACTATTTCTGGTTACTCTTTCTGAAGGTTTTCTCTGACGCCTGCT
Organism: Myotis lucifugus; assembly: GCF_000147115.1. NCBI lineage: Eukaryota > Metazoa > Chordata > Mammalia > Chiroptera > Vespertilionidae > Myotis > Myotis lucifugus. The sequence goes on from NW_005871247.1 coordinate 632,384, forward strand.
ATTTCCTCAGCTGACCGTTTCCTTAATTATGTTATCACAATCTGTAACTATTAGCTTGGTCACTTGTTTATGTGTCTCCCCATGGAAATTAGGCTTCACCTTCATGCTTCACCTTCAGTCTGTTGTGTTTGTCACTGCATTTCTAGAGCTCACAGCAGTGAGTGGCACAGAGTAGAGGTGGAATGAAGCATGGTAACTTCTTCACCCAATTCATGTTTTGCCCTATTATTGTATCATAGTGCGTCCCCCTTTAAGAAAATAACCTGCATTCTCTCTGCCCACATTCCTATTATCATGTTGATACATTCATTGTAGCTGGTATATTTAATCTGATCAGTGTCTTTAAAATTGGATGTCTAAGAACATAGACTCCTACATATTTATTAATTAAAAAGTTGATCATGAAGCTCCAAACAAATTCAGATTTGTCAGATATAGAGAAAACATTGTCCATCCATTTGGAGTGGGCAAGATCAGAACTTAAGGGTCTGATTTTTTTACCTGAATGTTGGACATGTAGAAATTGAAGAATTAGGTTAAATGTAGAGAATTATTCAAGGAGTGAAAATGTGTGGGAAGATTTCTTTCTGTCACACAGAACTGAAGTCACTTCACACACACCTAAGGTTGTGCCACAAATGTGGTAAATGATCCTCTTCTCATAGACCTAAATGGACAGCCTTTTATATCCAAAAATAAGATACCTGATAGAGCAGTTCGATGAGAAGACTTATTTAAAAACTAGAATAAGCATAGAATTCAACCTATAATAATATATGCAAACACTATTCACAATATTTTTGGGGGGAGGGTGAAGTTATTGGAGTCTTTCACATTTTACATCTTTGATATTTGAGTATTTAAAAAAATATATTTTTATTGATTTCAGAGAGGAAGGGAGAGGGAGAGATAGAAACATCAATGATGAGAGGGACTCATTGATCAGCTGCCTCCTGCACAAACACCTCTGGGGATCGAACCTATAACCCAGACATGTGCCCTCACCTGGAATTGAACAATGACCTTCTGGTTCATAGGTTGATGCTCAACCACCGAGCCATGCTGCTGGGCAATATTTGCGTATTTTTACTAGTGACATGTATTACTATTATATAAAGAAAAATATTGAATGTTAATAATTACTAGCAAAACTGCATTACTTTTATAATTAGAAAATAAAAATAAATAATTTTAGCTTATGTGACAGTGGCAATACTTAGAGAATGCAGACATTGAGTTAGATAGACTTTGAATAGAGTCTCGCCCTTCCTTGTCTGTCTAACTGAATGATGTGACAGAGTTACCTTCCTAAATCTCAAGTCTCCCCATCTGTGAAATGGAGATAACTATTAAATTTCTTTGTTAGTTGTGAGAATATTTCATAATTTATTTTAGGTGTTACCTTAGTGTTTAACACAAGTGTTAACACTCTCTCTAGAAGATGTAACTTCAAAGGAATGTGTGCTCATTTTCTTTTTTCTTTTTTTTAATCCTCACCTGAGGGTATGTTTACTGATTTTAGAGATAGAGGAAGAGAAGGAGAGAGAGAGAAATAAAAAAAAAAAAAGAGAAAGAGACATTGATGTGAAAGAGAAGCATTGAACGGTTGCCTCCTGTACACACCTCGACCAGGGATCAAGCCAGCAACCTAGGTATGTGTCCTCACCCGGAATCAAACCTGAGATCCTTTGGTGTCTGGGACGATGCTCCAACCAACTGAGCCGCCTGCTCTGGGCCTGTGTTCATTTTCTGAGTGATTCTAGAAGTGATTTAATTCTGAAACAAAGTCATTCACCTTCATAATGCATGACCTGTTTTCACACCTTTCACTGTTTTGTTAATTGCACCACTATTCTCACAAGCTTAGAAAAACTCTTTGTGGTGAACTTATCTCCCTCCTTCAATCCTCATCAATTATCAAATTTAATTGACTTGCCCCCCATCGAATGACTAATATTCTATTTTTCCATTTTCTCTACCACACTTTGAGCTTCATCCGCATCCCAGTTTTACAGCAGGGTTTCCCAAGCCAACTTCCTGCTCCCTCCCATTTCCACAGCCACCTCATTTGTCCTCTACCAGCCACTACTCCTTGTCTGCGTGCATTTCCTCCATGTCCCAGCACAATACTGGGTGCGTATCAAGTGCTCAAATGCTGTTTGGTGAACAATTGTTGATTGCCTTCTCAAGAACTATCACAACACAACTCTACTCATTGTATGTGATTTCCCCAGGGAAAACCATCCCATTAAGGAGACCATGCTCCCTGTTCTCCATCCGTGTCAGGCCCAAGTCACTGCCCGGCATAACAGAATGTGCCTTTGCCAATCTTCTCGAATAAAATTTATGTAGTCTTTAAAAATCCTTCTGATACTCCAACTCCTTTGAAAAGTCTTCATGATATAATCTGTCTTTAAATATTTTAGCAATTACTTTCCATTGGAATCTTATTTTTTTAAAAAATACACCTTGTGGTCTTTTTTCTATCACTATTGTTTTGCTACTTTTGATCACAACTAAAGCAACAATAAAATTGTGACTTTCGGGATCAGCTTCAGCACAGAGTGAAAAAAGCTCGATGTTCACTGGTAATTGATTAATATGTGAGATGCTTATTTTCTGCAGGGTGACCTTTGACACCAGAATACTGTACATGATGCTGGAATCCTTAATTTGAAAAAATGCCGACAAGGCTCAGGTGGCTGAGGATGCAGGGGCGTGTCAGACCGCTTGTCTCTGGAGAACCTGCCCGGATTCACACTGAGGATGCTGCCAATTCCTGCGAGTAGAATCTGCCTGGATACAAGCCAATATCTTTAAATGAGACAACACAGAAAGAGTTATACTTTTCTATAAACTTGTTTATTGGCTTTCTGAGAGGCAGCCAGATGGGGGTAATTTGCCAAGTTAAATAGATTCGAGCTTGATGAAACACCGGGTCTCCTCTGTTCATCTTCCTGGCGCACCCTTTTCGCACCCCTGACCCCCTCTCTGCTTTATTTTTCTCTCTGGTACTTATGGCCATATGACAAACTATATATTTCATTTGCTTCTTTCTTTGTCTTCCTCCATGATGACAGGGAGGGATTTGTCTGTTTTGCTTACTGCTATAGCCTTAGTGCCTAGAACGGTGATGGTGAACCTTTTGAGCTCGGCATGTCAGCATTTTGAAAAACCTTAACTTAACTCTGGTGCCGTGTCACATATAGAATTTTTTTGATATTTGCAACCATAGTTAAACAAAGATTTATATTTTTGATATTTATTTTATATATTTAAATGCCATTTAACAAAGAAAAATCAACCAAAAAAATGAGTTCGCGTGTCACCTCTGACACGCGTGTCATAGGTTTGCCATCACTGGCCTGGAACAATGCCAGGTACTTAGCAGACATTTAAAAGGTAACAAAGGAATTAAGGAATGAATGAATGGATGAATGGATGAATGGATGAATAAGAGTGCCTCTGTCAAGAACCACCAAAAACTAAACAGGCTTGGTGACTGATGACTGACATGAAATGGTGGAGCCCAGTGTACCTGCTCCTGGGGCCCTCTAAGAACATATAGAACTGGGTGGTTTAACAATCATGTCTGGTGCCCCCAGGAAAACTCCTTGGCCCACCTCTGACTGAGCCAAGCTTCAGTGCAGAGTTCTGTGTAAGCTCAGGTTTATCTCTCTCCAGTTCACTGAGGAGGGCCTTTCCCTCTCTTCCCTGGAGCTTCTCTAATGCACTGGAGCCTGGCGGGCACGGGCAGATGCAGCAACTATGCCTAAGCCAACATCCCTGCAGGCAACCCTCCACTGAAGGGTCAGGAGCTGGTAGACAAATAAAGGCTCCGGTCCCTGGCTACCAGTAGGCCATCCTGGAAGTGATTGTGTATGCATCTCAGAAGGTCCTGGAGAATCAGTCTACCCTTGCCTGCTCTATATTCATTTTTTCTCCTCCCTGTGTCACTCTGCCTGCTCTCTCATTCGCGCTTCTTGGGATCACCTCTCACATAAACTATCTTGTCTCAGGCTTTGCTTTTAGAGAAGCCCAAGCGAGAGTAGCCTAACGATGAGACACAGATGCCAGCTCCGACGGTCTTGCCTACCCTCGCACACGTGTTAGTGCTAGACTAGGAGTCAGTGCCGAGGGTCTCCTGGTTGAACCAGTGATTCTGACTCGTGTGCAGTATCAACTCCACCAGATGCACTAAGGTCACATCTTGAAGTCTCACTTTTTAAAAAGCCACTTCTCTTCTTTATGAACTTTTCTCCAGGAGTCTCACCTAAGCTTCTTTATTCCCTTTGAGATGGAAAACTTTGGAGTCTCTAAGATCAATAAAAATATATTTAAAACTAAAGAAAACAAAAAACAAAACAAAACAAAACAAAAACACCTTGGGAGTTGGCAGGTCCAGTCTCCCCCACCTGTCCTCAGCTGCAGGCTCAGGTGGTGCGCAACATGGTGAGAGGTAGAAAAGCTGCTCCTCTGAGGCCTGACAGGGCCTGCACTCCAACTGACAGCCCTGGAGATGGTTCTGGCAATGGGGAGCCAACTCCATAGCAAAAACCTCCTGCCAGAGGCTCTTCAACTGCTTTTCATGGAGCCGGGTCCACCAGCGCCCAAGCCCGCACCACCCTGCACCTGTTCACCATCACACTCTAATCGGCATGTGATAGCAGGTCCTATAACAATGATAATGTATCATTAATTTCTTTGCATGAGTTTTGGGTGATTGACATCTAACTTTCTTCTTTATTTTAGAAAAATTAAGGAGTGTGAGCAATTTTTAGATATTGTTAGTGATTCAGTGTTCTGCTGCTCCTCATTCAACCTTCTCAACAGTTTCATTGAAGATTGTCTTGAGGTATCAACAACAACCACAAAAACAAATAAATCTCTCACTTATAATGATTTATCCATGGAATTTTGGATTTTCATTCACAACCAGCCAAATGTGGAGACAATACAGCTGATATGTGACTGCAACTTTTGACCTTCAGCTTGGATTTTAAATATTTCTATTTATCAAAATAGCCTCATTCTCATTCTCTCCTTAGTTAGTGGTATAAGTTTGAACTTACAAATAGTGAAAGGTAAATACTGCTCTTTTCTATTTTATGTATTGAGCATCTGTGCAAAATTAGATCTTAAAGAGCCGTTGCTGCTAAAAATGTCCTGGAAAGCACTTCTGGCTCCACAGCAGAGACAGCCTGGGACATGGGGTGAGCTCCTGTCCCCAGAAAGGAGCCATCTCCTCCAGTCCACCCCGCCCACCTTCCACCTGAACTCACATCCACTCACCCTAGCTCTTTCATTCCCTTTAAATCTCTGGCCTTTCACTCTTTTTCTATTGGTATTAGGTTGGGAGACACATAAATATGACAGATCAAAAATTAAAGTTATGAAAAGGACATTATGAGGGGGCACTGTTTAGTTTATAAACACTTCTGGAAGCAGCTCCTATGCGCTGTGTTCACTTAGCCCAGTGATCAGCAAACTGCGG